>NC_054888.1:271859-349359 GCF_018320785.1 Cheilinus undulatus
CCGTCAGAGCGCCGATAGCGTTGGCAGGAAGCTAACTGTTAGCATGCCGTTAGCCTGTTAGCTGAGCAGCCGAGCCACACCACTGTTGAGGCCTACTTCCGGTGAAAAGGCGGGAATGTAACCGTAAAAATTCATCGAATCTAAAAGTGAGTTACCTGTCCGGCTTTATTCCTGAATGTTTACTTTCTCTCACCTTAATGTCCGCGCGCCGCACTGTTTAGTTTCCGGTTAGTTTCTTCTTCTACGGCGGAATCTCCGAGAGAGCGACAGCACGCAGGAGCACAGCGAGGCTGCCCCCAACGGCCACGGAGGGTACTACAGCAGGATCACTGTTTCTATTCTGGCAGGTAATATCTCACCTGTGTGCGGTGAACAGATCAGTGAATCCTCACTTTATACTCATTATCATTAGTTTATATCTAGTTTCTCATATTTTTAATCTATCTAAACATAAAAATTCTACATCTGACCAGACAACCCAAAAAATAAGAACATCAGGATAAAGCTGAATGTTGTTGTCCCTCATTCAGAAAGGAAACCCAGAATAACAGAGAGGATGTCTCACTGCTGTAGATGGTGATGACTAAGGCTGACACACAGGAAAACACAGGAGATGACAACCCTGTGAGAGAGGTCATGGAGTCACAGCCTAACCAGCCAATGAACTCCAAACACCTGCAGAGGTTCTTGATCTTTAGATGGTCTCAGTCTGGGTCAGAAGGACCACAACCATGGGGAAGACTGCAGACTGGACAGGGGTCCAGAACACAGTCACACCCTCCACAAGGAGGGGAAGGTCAAAGGTCACTGCTAAAGAAGCTGCTTGTTCACAGAGTGCTGTATCCAGGACCTGGACTACAGACCAATCCTAGACCTTGACTTCAAACCAATCCTAGACCTGGACTACAGACCAATCCTAGACCTGGACTACAGATAGTCCTAGACCTGGACTACAGACAATCCTAGACCTTGACTTCAGACCAATCCTAGACCTGGACTACAGACCAGTCCTAGACATGGACTACAGACCAATCCTAGACCTTGACTTCAAACCAATCCTAGACCTGGACTACAGACCAATCCTAGACATGGACTACAGACCGGTCCTAGACCTGGACTACAGACCAATCCTAGACATGGACTACAGACCGGTCCTAGACCTGGACTACAGACCAATCCTAGACATGGACTACAGACCAATCCTAGACCTGGACTACAGACCGGTCCTAGACCTGGACTACAGACCAATCCTAGACATGGACTACAGACCAATCCTAGACCTGGACTACAGACCAGTCCTAGATATAGACTACAGACCAATCCTAGACATGGACTACAGACCAATCCTAGACATTGACTACAGACCAGTCCTAGACCTGGATTACAGACCAGTCCTAGACCTGGACTACAAATGTGGCATTCCTTGTGTCAAGCCACTCCTGAACCAGAGACCATGTCAGAAGAGTCTTACCTGGGCTGTGGAGAAAAAGAACTGGACTGTTGTGGTCTCAGTGGTCCAAAGTCCTCTTCTCAGGTGAAAGTACATTTTGCATGTCATTTGGAAATCCAGGTCCCAGAGTCTGGAGGAAGAGAGGAGAGGACCAGAATCCAGGTTGCTTGAAGTCCAGTGTGAAGTGTCCACAGTCAGTGATCTGGGCTGCCATGGCATCTGCTGGTGTTGGTCCACTGTGTCTTATGGGGTCAAAGGTCAACGCAGCGATCTACCAGGACATTTCAGAGACCTTCATGCTTCCTTCTGCTGACCAGCACCATGGAGATGCTGATGTCATTTTCCAGCAGGACTTGGCACCTGCCCACACTGCCAAAGGTACCAAAAGCTGCTTCAGTGACCATGGAGTTACTGTGACTCTGACCTGAACCCCATAGAGAATCTATGGAAGATGAGAGACACCAGACCCAACAATGCAGATGACCTGAAGGCCGCTATCAAAGCAACCTGGGCTTCATTACACCTGAGCAGTGCCACAGGCTGATCGCCTCCATGCCACGCCGCATTGATGCAGTAATTCATGCAGAAGGAGGCCCGACCAAGTATTGATGCATAGAAATGAACAGACTTTTCAGAAGCCTGACATTTCTGTTTAAAATATCCTTTTTTATTGATCTTATGAAATATTCTAATTTTCTGAGACACTGAATTTTGGGTTTTCTTATCTGTCAGCCATAATCATCAACATTTCAAGAAATAAAGGCTGAAATATTTCACTCTATGGCTACATAATATATGGGTTTACCTTTCTGACATGAGAAACAAAAATATTGAACTTTTTCATGAACTTCAAGTTTTTGAGATGCACCTGTAGACCCAGACATCTCTATAAACAAATATTCCACTCTAATATTGCTAATTGCTTAAACAGACTTTAATCTGCATTCTGTGGTTCTGTCTGATCAGATCATTGATCAAGAACTTCTGATAATGTGCACAAACATCAATACAGGAATTACCTGTGACACCAAACACATGTGAGATGTCACATGGAGGTAAAGCCTCAAACTCACACCTGCTGGTAGGAGCAGCCCTTTCACAATAAAACAGGAAACAGCTGATGTTCACTTTCACAATAAAACAGGAAACAGCTGATGTTCATCTGTTTATTGAAGGTCATGTTTCAGATCTTATTAAAGGCAGCAACGTCCATCGACTGAACAAAGTCCTCAAACGCTGTGATCTGCTCCTCCAGGATGTCTGTGCCCACCTACGAGACAACGACAGGTGAGTTAGAGCACAGGTAAACACAGACAGGTGAGTTAGAGCACAGGTAAACACAGACAGGTGAGTTAGAGCACAGGTAAACACAGACAGGTGAGTTAGAGCACAGGTAAACGACCACAGGTGAGTTAGAGCACAGGTAAATGACAGGTGAGTTAGAGCACAGGTAAATGACAGGTGAGTTAGAGCACAGGTAAACAACCACAGGTGAGTTAGAGCACAGGTAAATGACAGGTGAGTTAGAGCACAGGTAAATGACAGGTGAGTTAGAGCACAGGTGAACAACCACAGGTGAGTTAGAGCACAGGTGAACAACCACAGGTGAGTTAGAGCACAGGTGAACAACCACAGGTGAGTTAGAGCACAGGTAAATGACAGGTGAGTTAGAGCACAGGTAAATGACAGGTGAGTTAGAGCACAGGTAAACACAGACAGGTGAGTTAGAGCACAGGTAAATGACAGGTGAGTTAGAGCACAGGTAAACACAGACAGGTGAGTTAGAGCACAGGTAAACACAGACAGGTGAGTTAGAGCACAGGTAAACACAGACAGGTGAGTTAGAGCACAGGTAAACACAGACAGGTGAGTTAGAGCACAGGTAAATGACAGGTGAGTTAGAGCACAGGTAAATGACAGGTGAGTTAGAGCACAGGTAAATGACAGGTGAGTTAGAGCACAGGTGAACAACCACAGGTGAGTTAGAGCACAGGTAAATGACAGGTGAGTTAGAGCACAGGTAAACACAGACAGGTGAGTTAGAGCACAGGTAAATGACAGGTGAGTTAGAGCACAGGTAAACACAGACAGGTGAGTTAGAGCACAGGTAAACACAGACAGGTGAGTTAGAGCACAGGTAAACACAGACAGGTGAGTTAGAGCACAGGTAAACACAGACAGGTGAGTTAGAGCACAGGTAAACACAGACAGGTGAGTTAGAGCACAGGTAAACGACCACAGGTGAGTTAGAGCACAGGTAAACACAGACAGGTGAGTTAGAGCACAGGTAAATGACAGGTGAGTTAGAGCACAGGTAAACACAGACAGGTGAGTTAGAGCACAGGTAAACACAGACAGGTGAGTTAGAGCACAGGTAAATGACAGGTGAGTTAGAGCACAGGTAAACACAGACAGGTGAGTTAGAGCACAGGTAAACACAGACAGGTGAGTTAGAGCACAGGTAAACACAGACAGGTGAGTTAGAGCACAGGTAAACACAGACAGGTGAGTTAGAGCACAGGTAAACACAGACAGGTGAGTTAGAGCACAGGTAAACGACCACAGGTGAGTTAGAGCACAGGTAAACAACCACAGGTGAGTTAGAGCACAGGTAAATGACAGGTGAGTTAGAGCACAGGTAAACACAGACAGGTGAGTTAGAGCACAGGTAAATGACAGGTGAGTTAGAGCACAGGTAAATGACAGGTGAGTTAGAGCACAGGTAAACAACCACAGGTGAGTTAGAGCACAGGTTAACAACCACAGGTGAGTTAGAGCACAGGTAAACAACCACAGGTGAGTTAGAGCACAGGTAAACACAGACAGGTGAGTTAGAGCACAGGTAAATGACAGGTGAGTTAGAGCACAGGTAAATGACAGGTGAGTTAGAGCACAGGTAAATGACAGGTGAGTTAGAGCACAGGTAAATGACAGGTGAGTTAGAGCACAGGTAAACAACCACAGGTGAGTTAGAGCACAGGTAAACAACCACAGGTGAGTTAGAGCACAGGTAAACAACCACAGGTGAGTTAGAGCACAGGTAAACAACCACAGGTGAGTTAGAGCACAGGTAAATGACAGGTGAGTTAGAGCACAGGTAAATGACAGGTGAGTTAGAGCACAGGTAAATGACAGGTGAGTGATCCACAGGTGAGTTCTCACCTTGTCATCTTCAACCACACAGCCGATCTGTAGCTTCTTGATGCCATATCCTACAGGAACCAGTTTGGCTGTAAGAAACACATTGATTATTGATCAGGATCAATCAGATCAATCTCTTATCCGTGATCAATACTGACAATAATCTGCAGAGTTCAGATCAGAAATGTTCATCTGGTTTCAGTCGAAAGATGGTGATTAAAGATCATCATCAGTCTGCAGACTTACCACCATTATTGATCACTACTTATTGATCACACCATTACTGCTTCCTGATCAGTGATCACTAATTATTGATCACTAATCAGATCTGCTTTACTGACAGTATATTGATATTTTCACAATGCCAACAAATGTGAGCAGGGATGGGGTTGATGTGATGAACACCATCAGCACCAGCCATCCATCTGGATGCTGTTGTACCGTGTGTCGGTGTAGCCATGTGTCGTGTATTGGTGTAGTTGTGTTGTGTATTGGTGTAGCCGTGTGTCGGTGTAGTTGTGTTGTGTATCGGTGTAGCCGTGTGTCGGTGTAGTTGTTTTGTGTATCGGTGTAGCTGTGCGTCGGTGTAGCCATGTAGCCGTGTAGCCGTGTGTTGTGTATTGGTGTAGCTGTATGTTGGTGTAGTTGTGTTGTGTATTGTAAAGCCATGTGTCGGTGTAGTTGTGTTGTGTATTATTGTAGCCGTGTGTCGGTGTAGTTGTGTTGTGTATTGGTGTAGCCGTGTGTCGGTGTAGTTGTGTTGTGTATTATTGTAGCCGTGTGTCGGTGTAGTTGTGTATTGTGTAGCGCTGCATCAGTGTAGTTGTGTATTATTGTAGCCGTGTGTCGTTGTAGTTGTGTATTGTGTAGCGCTGCGTCAGTGTAGTTGTGTTGTGTATTATTGTAGCCGTTTGTCGGTGTAGTTGTGTTGTGTATTGGTGTAGCCGTGTGTCGTTGTAGTTGTGTATTGTGTAGCGCTGCGTCAGTGTAGTTGTGTTGTGTATTATTGTAGCCGTTTGTCGGTGTAGTTGTGTATTATTGTAGCCGTGTGTCGTTGTAGTTGTGTATTGTGTAGCGCTGCGTCAGTGTAGTTGTGTTGTGTATTATTGTAGCCGTTTGTCGGTGTAGTTGTGTTGTGTATTGGTGTAGCCGTGTGTCGTTGTAGTTGTGTATTGTGTAGCGCTGCGTCAGTGTAGTTGTGTTGTGTATTATTGTAGCCGTGTGTTGGTGTAGTTGTGTATTATTGTAGCCGTGTGTTGGTGTAGTTGTGTTGTGTATTGGTGTGGCCGTGTGTCGTTGTAGTTGTGTATTGTGTAGCGCTGCGTCAGTGTAGTTGTGTTGTGTATTATTGTAGCCGTGTATCGGTGTAGCTGTGTATTTGACGTACACTGTCCCCACACAAGACCGTCCATCTGGATGCTGCGGACGCACTCCTCCAGCTTTGCCATGTCCGTCTCATCGTCCCACGGCTTCACGTCCAATAGGATCGATGATTTGGCAATGAGGGCGGGCTCTGGGGGAGGGGCGAAAGTCAGTTACCAAGGAAACGAAGCACAATCAGCTGATTGCTGGAGGCTGGATTCTCTCAGGTTTATAAAAGGTGTCCATCAGGCAGTCAGCCGAAAGATGGTGATTGGTTAATCATCACAAAGAGCCAGCCAATCAGGAGCAAGTATTCTTTTAGGTCATCCATATCCATGCTCATTATGTAATCAATTATCAAGATTAACTCTGTAGATGTTAGTTGGTGTGATGACCTACTCTTTGCTTTACGTGCTGCGTACTCCGCCAGTCGTTCCTCCTTCAGCCTCGCCGCCTCAGCGTCCTCCTGTAAGACAAGTACCAGAGACAATTAAACCCCAGAGACCAAACCTCAGCCTTTAAGACAAGAACCAGGGACGGATAAACCCCAGAGATTGACTCTAAACCTGTAAGACAACAACCAGGGACAATTCAACCCGAGCGGTCGAACCTCAGCCTGTGAGACAAGAACCAGGGACCGTTAAACCCCCGAGATCAACTCTAAACCTGTGAGACAAGAACCAGGGACAGTTAAACCCCAAAGACCGACTCTAAACCTATAAGACAAGAACCAGGGAACGTAAACCCCAGAGACCAAAAGTGGAGACAGACTGACAGACTGGAAGTACAGTCTGACATCACCGTGACCTCACCACCCACACCCTGACCCCATCATGACCTCACCTCCTCGTCAGAGCCGAACAGATCCATGTCGTCATCATCATCCTCATCCTTTTTTGCAGGGGCGGAGCCTGAGGTGAAGTCAGCCACTCCTGGGGGGCCGTACTGGGCCAGAGGCTTCTTCACACCTGGAAGACTAACAGCAGGAAAAGGCGGGGCTTACTCCAGTGATGTCACACAGGTGTTCAAGTAGCACAGTGACTTCACGGAGCTCACCTGCTCTTCACGCTCTGGTACGACTTGATGTGGGTAAACCAACGGAGGGCGTGGCACAGGTCTGCTGTGGGCGGGGCTGAGATGGCCTCAAAGACTGCAACGTCAGCCTGAGAGGGGACATACCTGGGGACGGAAACGCACCTGTGAGACACCTGAAACCTGTGACATCACAGCAGGACGCCTGGAGCTCTGGATGATGACCAGGAGAAGGTAATGTTTAATTAGACAGCTCGTTAGTGAGGTAACTCAGGTGATGTTTAATTAGACAGCTCGTTAGTGAGGTAACTCAGGTGATGTTTAATCAGACAGCTCGTTAGTGAGGTAACTCAGGTGATGTTTAATTAGACAGCTCGTTAGTGAGGTAACTCAGGTGATGTTTAATTAGACAGCTCGTTAGTGAGGTAACTCAGGTGATGTTTAATTAGACAGCTCGTTAGTGAGGTAACTCAGGTGATGTTTAATTAGACAGCTCGTTAGTGAGGTAACTCAGGTGATGTTTAATCAGACAGCTCGTTAGTGAGGTAACTCAGGTGATGTTTAATTAGACAGCTCGTTAGTGAGGTAACTCAGGTGATGTTTAATTAGACAGCTCGTTAGTGAGGTAACTCAGGTGATGTTTGATCAGACAGCTCGTTAGTGAGGTAACTCAGGTGATGTTTAATTAGACAGCTCGTTAGTGAGGTAACTCAGGTGATGTTTAATTAGACAGCTCGTTAGTGAGTTAACTCAGGTGATGTTTAATCAGACAGCTCGTTAGTGAGGTAACTCAGGTGATGTTTAATTAGACAGCTCGTTAGTGAGGTAACTCAGGTGATGTTTAATTAGACAGCTCGTTAGTGAGTTAACTCAGGTGATGTTTTATCAGACAGCTCGTTAGTGAGGTAACTCAGGTGATGTTTAATCAGACAGCTCGTTGGTGAGGTAACTCAGGTGATGTTTAATTAGACAGCTCGTTAGTGAGGTAACTCAGGTGATGTTTAATCAGACAGCTCGTTAGTGAGGTAACTCAGGTGATGTTTAATTAGACAGCTCGTTAGTGAGTTAGGGCTACGCTAACCCTAACCCTACAGGTGAGATTAAACAGGTATTAAAGATGAGTCAGCTGTTACAGGTAATTAAAGGTAGTCCAGTTAGATTAGTTCCTTATTTAGGCGTTATTCTAGTTTAATTAAAATTATTCTAATTCAGTTATTTGGTCATTTCTAGTCTAGTCCTGTTAGAACACTAGCAGAGTGGCATCGTTACCTAGTACCTTAGTTTAATTATTATGTTTTTAATTACTGCTATAATTTGGTGGTTACTAGGTTAGCTCACTCATTATTTAACTACTGAGGGTAGTTCTAGTTTTGTTACTCATTAATTAGTTTATTATTATGTTAATGTTTTAATATTGTTTCATTAATATTTAGCCTGTTAGCTCAGTCATTCAGAGGTATTAGCAGTTAGCCTGTTAGCTCAGTCATTCAGAGGTATTAGCAGTTAGCCTGTTAGCTCAGTCATTCAGAGGTATTAGCAGTTAGCCTGTTAGCTCAGTCATTCAGAGGTATTAGCAGTTAGCCTGTTAGCTCAGTCATTCAGAGGTATTAGCAGTTAGCCTGTTAGCTCAGTCATTCAGAGGTATTAGCAGTTAGCCTGTTAGCTCAGTCATTCAGAGGTATTAGCAGTTAGCCTGTTAGCTCAGTCATTCAGAGGTATCAGCAGTTAGCCTGTTAGCTCAGTCATTCAGAGGTATCAGCAGTTAGCCTGTTAGCTCAGTCATTCAGAGGTATCAGCAGTTAGCCTGTTAGCTCAGTCATTCAGAGGTATTAGCAGTTAGCCTGTTAGCTCAGTCATTCAGAGGTATTAGCAGTTAGCCTGTTAGCTCAGTCATTCAGAGGTATTAGCAGTTAGCCTGTTAGCTCAGTCATTCAGAGGTATTAGCAGTTAGCCTGTTAGCTCAGTCATTCAGAGGTATTAGCAGTTAGCCTGTTAGCTCAGTCATTCAGAGGTATTAGCAGTTAGCCTGTTAGCTCAGTCATTCAGAGGTATCAGCAGTTAGCCTGTTAGCTCAGTCATTCAGAGGTATTAGCAGTTAGCCTGTTAGCTCAGTCATTCAGAGGTATTAGCAGTTAGCCTGTTAGCTCAGTCATTCAGAGGTATTAGCAGTTAGCCTGTTAGCTCAGTCATTCAGAGGTATTAGCAGTTAGCCTGTTAGCTCAGTCATTCAGAGGTATTAGCAGTTAGCCTGTTAGCTCAGTCATTCAGAGGTATTAGCAGTTAGCCTGTTAGCTCAGTCATTCAGAGGTATCAGCAGTTAGCCTGTTAGCTCAGTCATTCAGAGGTATTAGCAGTTAGCCTGTTAGCTCAGTCATTCAGAGGTATTAGCAGTTAGCCTGTTAGCTCAGTCATTCAGAGGTATCAGCAGTTAGCCTGTTAGCTCAGTCATTCAGAGGTATCAGCAGTTAGCCTGTTAGCTCAGTCATTCAGAGGTATTAGCAGTTAGCCTGTTAGCTCAGTCATTCAGAGGTATCAGCAGTTAGCCTGTTAGCTCAGTCATTCAGAGGTATTAGCAGTTAGCCTGTTAGCTCAGTCATTCAGAGGTATTAGCAGTTAGCCTGTTAGCTCAGTCATTCAGAGGTATTAGCAGTTAGCCTGTTAGCACCATGTGCTCTGATGCGTTCACGGACCTTTTTTCACGTTGACTAATTTAAAACAAACTCGGATCACCTGAGGACGTCAGCCGTGCACGCACACCTTTGATGGACGAGCACGCGCATGTGCACCAGCTGTCTCTGACGTTATCGATCACTTTTACCGTCTCTGTGTGGTTAGCTTAGCATTAGCCACAGTTAACTCAGCACCGAGCCAAGATGGCGGAGCCGCCTCTCTACAGTAAAGTTAGAACCGATAAACCGGGATAAACCGGGATAACCCGGGATAAACCCTCTACACTCCCGCGCATGTGCCCCGGACTCACCCCTCGATGTAGCTCCGGTCAGCCAGGAAGTCATTGAGGACTCTGAGTCCGGAGGAGGATTTAAGATCACCGAAGCCCATGGCGGAGGAGAGCCAGCGGAGGAGAGGGAGGAGGAGGCGGGAGGACGGCAGCTTTATACCGGCACACAGACCCCTCCTCACTGCCGCTCCTCCTCCTCCTGAAGAAGGGGTTTCTGCGCAGGCGCAGACTTAGACAGAGACGTCCTCTGACAGCTAGAGCTTTCTCATCAAAGAATTAATCAATAGTATTAATCAGTAATAATAATCAGTAATATTAATCAACAATATCAACCACTAATATTAATCAGTAATAATAATCAATAATATTATTGAGTAATATTAATCAATAATATTATTGAGTAATATTAATCAATAATATTATTGAGTAATATTAATCAATAATATTAATCAGTAATAATAATCAATAATATTATTGAGTAATATTAATCAATAATATTAATCAGTAATAATAATCAATAATATTATTGAGTAATATTAATCAATAATATTAATCAGTAATAATAATCAATAATATTATTGAGTAATATTAATCAATAATATTATTGAGTAATATTAATCAATAATATGAATCAGTAATAATAATCAATAATATTATTGAGTAATATTAATCAATAATATTAATCAGTAATAATAATCAATAATATTATTGAGTAATATTAATCAATAATATGAATCAGTAATAATAATCAGTAATATTAATCAGTTATATTAATCACAACCTCAGACCTCCTCAAAACTACAAAAAAATTCAATAATTCTCTGAATTGTAACCCTTTTAGTGCCAGTTTGATTATTTGATATATATATATATATATATATATATATATATATATATATATATATTTTTTTTTTTTTTTTTTTTTTTTACACAAAACAGGAAAAGTGAATTATTGTCCATAAAATAAATAGTAGAAAGATGGGGCTTTGGTGCTGATGAGAGTCTTGGATGGGTCAAAGATTAGCAACAAAACTGAATTAATTGCATTAATATTTTTTACGTTATGTCAGAAATACCCTCTGGCCTCTGAGGCTAAAATGCCCCCATTGACTTCCATTAAAACCAGGGTTTTTAATCTCACTGTCGTTGCAGTATAAAATCATGCATTCTTTAATGTCAGCATTTCAATGTGAAGAAGTCTGGTGAAATTTGACATTTTTACCGTATTCCACCAGATTCTACCATTTACAGTCACTAGAAAAAGTCTGTGAACCCTTTCAGAGTTCTTGGATTTCTGCATAAGTTGGTCATAAATGTGTTCTGATCGTCATCTAATTCACAACAATAGACAAACACAGTCTGCTTAACAAATACTGCACAAAAAATGATATATTACATGTTTTTATTGAACAAACCATGTAAACATTCACAGTGCAGGGTGAGGAGGGCAGAAGGGTTTAGACATCTCTGACAAAATAAAACAAAGGTTTCCAGACTGAAAGGTTTTATTTTAGGTGTTCAGGGTGTGGTATCAAAGGTCTGGTATGTTGGTCTGGTAACAAAGGTCTGGTAACAAAGGTCTGGTATTTTGGTCTGGTAACAAAGGTCTGGTAACAAAGGTCTGGTATTTTGGTCTGGTATTTTGGTCTGGTATGTTGGTCTGGTATCAAAGGTCTGGTATTTTGGTCTGGTAACAAAGGTCTGGTAACAAAGGTCTGGTATTTTGGTCTGGTAACAAAGGTCTGGTAACAAAGGTCTGGTATTTTGGTCTGGTATGTTGGTCTGGTATCAAAGGTCTGGTATTTTGGTCTGGTATCAAAGGTCTGGTATGTTGGTCTGGTATCAAAGGTCTGGTATTTTGGTCTGGTAACAAAGGTCTGGTAACAAAGGTCTGGTATTTTGGTCTGGTAACAAAGGTCTGGTAACAAAGGTCTGGTAACAAAGGTCTGGTATTTTGGTCTGGTATTTTGGTCTGGTATGTTGGTCTGGTAACAAAGGTCTGGTAACAAAGGTCTGGTATTTTGGTCTGGTATCAAAGGTCTGGTAACAAAGGTCTGGTAACAAAGGTCTGGTATTTTGGTCTGGTATTTTGGTCTGGTATGTTGGTCTGGTATCAAAGGTCTGGTATTTTGGTCTGGTAACAAAGGTCTGGTAACAAAGGTCTGGTATTTTGGTCTGGTAACAAAGGTCTGGTAACAAAGGTCTGGTAACAAAGGTCTGGTATTTTGGTCTGGTATGTTGGTCTGGTATCAAAGGTCTGGTATTTTGGTCTGGTATCAAAGGTCTGGTATGTTGGTCTGGTATCAAAGGTCTGGTATTTTGGTCTGGTATCAAAGGTCTGGTATGTTGGTCTGGTATCAAAGGTCTGGTATGTTGGTCTGGTATCAAAGGTCTGGTATTTTGGTCTGGTATTTTGGTCTGGTATCAAAGGTCTGGTATTTCGGTCTGGTATCAAAGGTCTGGTATTTTGGTCTGGTATGTTGGTCTGGTATTTTGGTCTGGTATCAAAGGTCTGGTATTTTGGTCTGGTATGTTGGTCTGGTATTTTGGTCTGGTATGTTGGTCTGGTATTTTGGTCTGGTATCAAAGGTCTGGTATGTTGGTCTGGTATGTTGGTCTGGTATTTTGGTCTGGTATCAAAGGTCTGGTATGTTGGTCTGGTATTTTGGTCTGGTATCAAAGGTCTGGTATGTTGGTCTGGTATTTTGGTCTGGTATGTTGGTCTGGTATTTTGGTCTGGTATGTTGGTCTGGTATGTTGGTCTGGTATTTTGGTCTGGTATGTTGGTCTGGTATTTTGGTCTGGTATGTTGGTCTGGTATGTTGGTCTGGTATTTTGGTCTGGTATTTTGGTCTGGTATTTTGGTCTGGTATGTTGGTCTGGTATTTTGGTCTGGTATTTTGGTCTGGTATTTTGGTCTGGTATTTTGGTCTGGTATTTTGGTCTGGTATGTTGGTCTGGTATTTTGGTCTGGTATTTTGGTCTGGTATGTTGGTCTGGTATTTTGGTCTGGTATTTTGGTCTGGTATGTTGGTCTGGTATGTTGGTCTGGTATGTTGGTCTGGTATTTTGGTCTGGTATTTTGGTCTGGTATGTTGGTCTGGTATTTTGGTCATGTATTGTGGTCTGGTATGTTGGTCTGGTATTTTGGTCTGGTATCAAAGGTCTGGTATGTTGGTCTGGTATGTTGGTCTGGTATTTTGGTCTGGTATTTTGGTCTGGTATGTTGGTCTGGTATTTTGGTCTGGTATGTTGGTCTGGTATTTTGGTCTGGTATGTTGGTCTGGTATTTTGGTCTGGTATGTTGGTCTGGTATTTTGGTCTGGTATGTTGGTCTGGTATGTTGGTCTGGTATGTTGGTCTGGTATTTTGGTCTGGTATCAAAGGTCTGGTATTTTGGTCTGGTATCAAAGGTCTGGTATTTTGGTCTGGTATCAAAGGTCTGGTATTTTGGTCTGGTATTTTGGTCTGGTATCAAAGGTCTGGTATTTTGGTCTGGTATGTTGGTCTGGTATTTTGGTCTGGTATGTTGGTCTGGTATTTTGGTCTGGTATGTTGGTCTGGTATTTTGGTCTGGTATCAAAGGTCTAGTATTTTGGTCTGGTATTTTGGTCTGGTAACAAAGGTCTGGTAACAAAGGTCTGGTATGTTGGTCTGGTATGTTGGTCTGGTATTTTGGTCTGGTATGTTGGTCTGGTATTTTGGTCTGGTATCAAAGGTCTGGTATGTTGGTCTGGTATGTTGGTCTGGTATTTTGGTCTGGTATCAAAGGTCTGGTATGTTGGTCTGGTATTTTGGTCTGGTATCAAAGGTCTGGTATGTTGGTCTGGTATTTTGGTCTGGTATTTTGGTCTGGTATTTTGGTCTGGTATGTTGGTCTGGTATTTTGGTCTGGTATGTTGGTCTGGTATGTTGGTCTGGTATGTTGGTCTGGTATTTTGGTCTGGTATGTTGGTCTGGTATGTTGGTCTGGTATTTTGGTCTGGTATTTTGGTCTGGTATTTTGGTCTAGTATGTTGGTCTGGTATTTTGGTCTGGTATTTTGGTCTGGTATGTTGGTCTGGTATTTTGGTCTGGTATTTTGGTCTGGTATTTTGGTCTGGTATGTTGGTCTGGTATGTTGGTCTGGTATGTTGGTCTGGTATTTTGGTCTGGTATTTTGGTCTGGTATGTTGGTCTGGTATTTTGGTCATGTATTGTGGTCTGGTATGTTGGTCTGGTATTTTGGTCTGGTATCAAAGGTCTGGTATGTTGGTCTGGTATGTTGGTCTGGTATTTTGGTCTGGTATTTTGGTCTGGTATGTTGGTCTGGTATTTTGGTCTGGTATTTTGGTCTGGTATTTTGGTCTGGTATGTTGGTCTGGTATTTTGGTCTGGTATGTTGGTCTGGTATGTTGGTCTGGTATTTTGGTCTGGTATTTTGGTCTGGTATGTTGGTCTGGTATGTTGGTCTGGTATGTTGGTCTGGTATTTTGGTCTGGTATTTTGGTCTGGTATGTTGGTCTGGTATTTTGGTCATGTATTGTGGTCTGGTATGTTGGTCTGGTATTTTGGTCTGGTATCAAAGGTCTGGTATGTTGGTCTGGTATGTTGGTCTGGTATTTTGGTCTGGTATTTTGGTCTGGTATGTTGGTCTGGTATGTTGGTCTGGTATTTTGGTCTGGTATTTTGGTCTGGTATGTTGGTCTGGTATGTTGGTCTGGTATGTTGGTCTGGTATTTTGGTCTGGTATTTTGGTCTGGTATGTTGGTCTGGTATTTTGGTCATGTATTGTGGTCTGGTATGTTGGTCTGGTATTTTGGTCTGGTATCAAAGGTCTGGTATGTTGGTCTGGTATGTTGGTCTGGTATTTTGGTCTGGTATTTTGGTCTGGTATGTTGGTCTGGTATTTTGGTCTGGTATTTTGGTCTGGTATTTTGGTCTGGTATGTTGGTCTGGTATTTTGGTCTGGTATTTTGGTCTGGTATGTTGGTCTGGTATGTTGGTCTGGTATTTTGGTCTGGTATCAAAGGTCTGGTATGTTGGTCTGGTATTTTGGTCTGGTATTTTGGTCTGGTATGTTGGTCTGGTATTTTGGTCTGGTATGTTGGTCTGGTATTTTGGTCTGGTATGTTGGTCTGGTATGTTGGTCTGGTATGTTGGTCTGGTATTTTGGTCTGGTATCAAAGGTCTGGTATGTTGGTCTGGTATGTTGGTCTGGTATTTTGGTCTGGTATGTTGGTCTGGTATTTTGGTCTGGTATGTTGGTCTGGTATTTTGGTCTGGTATTTTGGTCTGGTATGTTGGTCTGGTATTTTGGTCTGGTATGTTGGTCTGGTATGTTGGTCTGGTATTTTGGTCTGGTATTTTGGTCTGGTATGTTGGTCTGGTATTTTGGTCTGGTATGTTGGTCTGGTATGTTGGTCTGGTATGTTGGTCTGGTATTTTGGTCTGGTATTTTGGTCTGGTATGTTGGTCTGGTATTTTGGTCTGGTATGTTGGTCTGGTATGTTGGTCTGGTATGTTGGTCTGGTATTTTGGTCTGGTATCAAAGGTCTGGTATGTTGGTCTGGTATTTTGGTCTGGTATTTTGGTCTGGTATGTTGGTCTGGTATTTTGGTCTGGTATTTTGGTCTGGTATTTTGGTCTGGTATGTTGGTCTGGTATTTTGGTCTGGTATTTTGGTCTGGTATTTTGGTCTGGTATGTTGGTCTGGTATTTTGGTCTGGTATTTTGGTCTGGTATTTTGGTCTGGTATGTTGGTCTGGTATTTTGGTCTGGTATCAAAGGTCTGGTATGTTGGTCTGGTATTTTGGTCTGGTATCAAAGGTCTGGTATGTTGGTCTGGTATTTTGGTCTGGTATTTTGGTCTGGTATTTTGGTCTGGTATGTTGGTCTGGTATGTTGGTCTGGTATGTTGGTCTGGTATTTTGGTCTGGTATCAAAGGTCTGGTATGTTGGTCTGGTATTTTGGTCTGGTATTTTGGTCTGGTATGTTGGTCTGGTATTTTGGTCTGGTATTTTGGTCTGGTATGTTGGTCTGGTATGTTGGTCTGGTATTTTGGTCTGGTATGTTGGTCTGGTATGTTGGTCTGGTATTTTGGTCTGGTATGTTGGTCTGGTATTTTGGTCTGGTATTTTGGTCTGGTATTTTGGTCTGGTATGTTGGTCTGGTATTTTGGTCTGGTATTTTGGTCTGGTATGTTGGTCTGGTATGTTGGTCTGGTATGTTGGTGTGGTATTTTGGTCTGGTATTTTGGTCTGGTATGTTGGTCTGGTATTTTGGTCTGGTATTTTGGTCTGGTATGTTGGTCTGGTATTTTGGTCTGGTATTTTGGTCTGGTATGTTGGTCTGGTATTTTGGTCTGGTATGTTGGTCTGGTATGTTGGTCTGGTATTTTGGTCTGGTATTTTGGTCTGGTATGTTGGTCTGGTATTTTGGTCTGGTATGTTGGTCTGGTATGTTGGTCTGGTATGTTGGTCTGGTATTTTGGTCTGGTATCAAAGGTCTGGTATGTTGGTCTGGTATTTTGGTCTGGTATTTTGGTCTGGTATGTTGGTCTGGTATTTTGGTCTGGTATTTTGGTCTGGTATTTTGGTCTGGTATGTTGGTCTGGTATTTTGGTCTGGTATTTTGGTCTGGTATTTTGGTCTGGTATGTTGGTCTGGTATTTTGGTCTGGTATTTTGGTCTGGTATTTTGGTCTGGTATGTTGGTCTGGTATTTTGGTCTGGTATCAAAGGTCTGGTATGTTGGTCTGGTATTTTGGTCTGGTATTTTGGTCTGGTATTTTGGTCTGGTATGTTGGTCTGGTATTTTGGTCTGGTATTTTGGTCTGGTATGTTGGTCTGGTATGTTGGTCTGGTATTTTGGTCTGGTATTTTGGTCTGGTATGTTGGTCTGGTATGTTGGTCTGGTATGTTGGTCTGGTATTTTGGTCTGGTATTTTGGTCTGGTATGTTGGTCTGGTATTTTGGTCTGGTATGTTGGTCTGGTATTTTGGTCTGGTATCAAAGGTCTGGTATGTTGGTCTGGTATGTTGGTCTGGTATTTTGGTCTGGTATTTTGGTCTGGTATTTTGGTCTGGTATTTTGGTCTGGTATTTTGGTCTGGTATGTTGGTCTGGTATTTTGGTCTGGTATGTTGGTCTGGTATGTTGGTCTGGTATGTTGGTCTGGTATTTTGGTCTGGTATCAAAGGTCTGGTATCAAAGGTCTGGTATTTTGGTCTGGTATTTTGGTCTGGTATTTTGGTCTGGTATGTTGGTCTGGTATTTTGGTCTGGTATTTTGGTCTGGTATTTTGGTCTGGTATGTTGGTCTGGTATTTTGGTCTGGTATTTTGGTCTTGGTCTGGGTCTGGCTCTGATCTGGAATCTCTCGTTTGTTTGAGTTTCAACGTCATCAGAACAAACCATCTCCAGGTTTCTTCAGGAAAAGTTGTTGAAGCGTTGCTGATTTTTAGAAGGAGAGCTGAAACTCAGCTCGCTGTCAGAGTGGCTCAGAAACGTTCTGGAAAGATGGCGGTCGGTATTCTTACGCAGCGTGAACGCCGCTCTGCGGGGCCGGCCCTCAGCAGCGGCCGACGTCGCTGATGCCTCAGGGCGCTGCTGCTCTGCCTCTTCACGTTTTGGTCACCTGGGTTTCTTTCTCACAGGTGTTCTGACTCCTCACTGAAAAATGCTGTCAGACCTGTCACACCTGTCCAGTCATGCTGCTCTCTGATTGGCTGCTGTCTGAATGACCCTGAACACACCTGAACGTTGTCAGACAGGTGAGATTCATTCTGAGCAGTGACTAACGGATGGGAGAGGTTTGAAGACGGAGACATCAGCAGAAGAAGAAAGCCTTTATCAGGGCACAGAAGAAGAAGAAACCACCAACTTTGGGACCAGAGAAGAAGAGTGATGGGTCAGAACCACAGCTCCTCTCCTCAGGTAACTCTGACCTATGACCCCTGCCTGCTGTCGTTATGTTCTATTGTTGTTTATCAAAAGAATAAATAAATAAACTTGGGCTGCATGCAGCGCTGAATGGGCCCTCCCACCAAACATGGAGGATTGGTGACCACCAATACCTGATCTGCTGTGTTAGGTCAAGGTCAAAGGGGGACTCTGGTACCAGCCTGGTGCTCATGGGAAGGGGGACTCTGGTACCAGCCTGGTGCTCATGGGAAGGGGGACTCTGGTACCAGCCTGGTGCTCATGGGAAGGGGGACTCTGGTACCAGCCTGGTGCTCATGGGAAGGGGGACTCTGGTACCAGCCTGGTGCTCATGGGAAGGGGGACTCTGGTACCAGCCTGGTGCTCATGGGAAGGGGGACTCTGGTACCAGCCTGGTGCTCATGGGAAGAGGGACTCTGGTACCAGCCTGGTGCTCATGGGAAGGGGGACTCTGGTACCAGCCTGGCTCTTACGGGTCTGGGGAGTGTTTAACTGGTGGGTGTCTCTGAGGGTTTAACCCTGACACACTTTGACCTCGGCTGTGATTGCTGTTCTTGTTTTCAGTCACTGTTAAGTGACACATATCGTTGATTTAATCAGACAACCTCAGAGTTTCAGCCAGACTGTTTCAGAGCTCCTGCTGCCAGAGAATAAAAATAAACAACAGAAGTTCAGAGTCTTAGCCGTGGACTGGGGTCTAACTAAGGAAAGCTCGCATTTTTAATAGAGAATTTTACTATTTTATGTTTTGAACCTTCACCTTCATTTTTGCTCCAATCTGATCATCCAAATAGTAAGTCACAACAACTGATTAAAAATGTACTACTTCCTGTTTCAAGGCAAACAAAAAATCCCCATGGCCACGCCTTTTCTTTTAGACGTTTGACCTCTAAGGGCCATCCCAAGGTCAGAGTCGTGTGGGCAGATTTCAGCAGGATTTGGCTAATGTTGTAACAAATGTGATTTTTTTTTATTATGACATGGAATGACGCCTAAAATGGCCACGCCCTTTGAGTTTCCTAACTTTAATCCTCCAGGGCTCATCTGGAGGAGCTGATTGGACCAACACAGCGTGCTACAGGAGCTGCTTTTTTTAAACATACAAGGGGGCGCCACTGAGTCATCTAACCCCACCCACCAACAACTTTCATACCATTCACTTCAGGTCCATCTGGGCATCTGATATTCCAAGTTTCATGTCTTTACAAGTACGTGAAAAGAACTACTTCCTGTTTTCATTCCCTATGTAACAGGAAGTATAAATTTCCTGAATGACTTTTAGAGCCAGTAGAAAATAGGGTGATTGGTGTGATTGTTGTTGGTGGGTGTGGCTTATTGGCTCTGTGGCATCCTTGCAGCAGGTCGGGGTGGTGTCCGTCGCCATGGCGTCAGCGTTAGACGTACGCTTTTGATACTCTCCAGAAATGAAGGTACAGACGTTAGGACGTTTAGATGGTTGAAATCTCTAAACTAGACTGACTAACAGGTCCAGCACTGGTTTGGAGCTCGGTCCTCTCAGAGCTGGGACTACAGACATGCCGACAGTTCGCTGATTAAACATTAGCTGTATTCTCTACAGCGCCGTCGTTTTTATAAACACGTCTCTGTCATTCAGGTCAGTTTATTAACGAGGGAGCATGGTACAGTGGTAAACATGATTGTTCTGCAGGTGATCCTGATGGGTTTGGACTCTTCTGGGAAGTCGACTCTGCTCGCTCGACTGCTGACAGGAGAGGTGAGATACCGAAACCTTAATGACATACGGGTACGCTAGGTGGGCATTAGCTGGGTATGCTAGCTGTGTCTCAGCTGTGATCATGTTCTCTGGATCCTCAGGTGATGGAAACTTCTCCCACCATCGGATTCAACGTGGGAACGCTGGACCCGGACAAGAAGATGTCTTTGACAGTGTGGGACATTGGAGGACAGCAGAGCATGAGACAGAACTGGAGGTACGGCCAGCACAGAACTGGGGTTCTAGTTGTTCTGGTTCTAGTTGTTCAAGGTCTAGTTGTTCAGGGTCTAATTTCTCTGGTTCTAGTTGTTCAGGGTCTAATTTCTCTGGTTCTAGTTGTTCAGGGTCTAATTTCTCTGGTTCTAGTTGTTCAGGGTCTAGTTGTTCAAGTTCTAGTTGTTCTGGTTCTAGTTGTTCAAGTTCTAGTTGTTCAAGTTCTAGTTGTTCTGGTTCTAGTTGTTCAAGTTCTAGTTGTTCTGGTTCTAGTTGTTCAAGTTCTAGTTGTTCAGGTTCTAGTTGTTCTGGTTCTAGTTATTCTGTTTCTAGTTGTTCAGCTTCTAGTTGTTCAGGGTCTAGTTGTTCTGGTTCTAGTTGTTCAGGTTCTAGTTGTTCAGGGTCTAGTTGTTCAGGGTCTAGTTGTTCTGGTTCTAGTTGTTCAGGTTCTAGTTGTTCAAGTTCTAGTTGTTCAAGGTCTAATTTCTCTGGTTCTAGTTGTTCACGGTCTAGTTGTTCTGGTTCTAGTTGTTCAGCTTCAAGTTGATCTGGTTCTAGTTGTTCAGCTTCTAGTTGTTCAGCTTCTAATTGTTCTGGTTCTAGTTGTTCAGCTTCTAGTTGTTCAGCTTCTAGTTGTTCTGGTTCTTGTTATTCTGGTTTTAGTTGTTCAGCTTCTAGTTGTTCAGGGTCTAGTTGTTCTGGTTCTAGTTGTTCAGGGTCTAGTTGTTCTGGTTCTAGTTGCTCAGGTTCTAGTTGTTCAAGTTCTAGTTGTTCAGGGTCTAATTTCTCTGGTTCCAGTTGTTCTGGTTCTAGTTGTTCAGCTTCAAGTTGTTCAGCTTCTAATTGTTCTGGTTCTAGTTGTTCAGGTTCTAGTTGTTCAGCTTCTAGTTGTTAAGGTTCTAATTGTTCTGATTCTAGTTCTAGTTGTTCAGCTTCTAGTTGTTCAAGTTCTAGTTGTTCAGGGTCTAGTTGTTCAGGGTCTAGTTGTTCTGGTTCTAGTTGTTCAGCTTCTAGTTGTTCTGGTTCTAGTTGTTCAGCTTCTACTTGTTCTGGTTCTAGTTGTTCAGCTTCTAGTTATTCTGGTTCTATTTGTTCAAGTTCTAGTTGTTCAGGTTCTAGTTGTACAGGTTTTAGTTGTTCTGGTTCTAGTTGTTCAGGGTCTAGTTGTTCTGGTTCTACTCGTTCAGGTTCTAGTTGTTCAGGGTCTAGTTGTTCTGGTTCTAGTTGTTCAGGTTCTAGTTGTTCAAGTTCTAGTTGTTCAGGGTCTAATTTCTCTGGTTCTAGTTGTTCAGGGTCTAGTTGTTCTGGTTCTAGTTGTTCAGCTTCAAGTTGATCTGGTTCTAGTTGTTCAGCTTCTAGTTGTTCAGCGTCTAATTGTTCTGGTTCTAGTTGTTCAGCTTCTAGTTGTTCAGCTTCTAGTTGTTCTCGTTCTTGTTATTCTGGTTTTAGTTGTTCAGCTTCTAGTTGTTCAGGGTCTAGTTGTTCTGGTTCTAGTTGTTCAGGGTCTAGTTGTTCTGGTTCTAGTTGCTCAGGTTCTAGTTGTTCAAGTTCTAGTTGTTCAGGGTCTAATTTCTCTGGTTCCAGTTGTTCTGGTTCTAGTTGTTCAGCTTCAAGTTGTTCAGCTTCTAATTGTTCTGGTTCTAGTTGTTCAGGTTCTAGTTGTTCAGCTTCTAGTTGTTAAGGTTCTAGTTGTTCAGCTTCTACTTGTTCTGGTTCTAGTTGTTCAAGTTCTAGTTGTTCAGGGTCTAATTTCTCTGGTTCCAGTTGTTCTGGTTCTAGTTGTTCAAGTTCTAGTTGTTCAGGGTCTAGTTGTTCAGGGTCTAGTTGTTCTGGTTCTAGTTGTTCAGCTTCTAGTTGTTCTGGTTCTAGTTGTTCAGCTTCTACTTGTTCTGGTTCTAGTTGTTCAGCTTCTAGTTATTCTGGTTCTATTTGTTCAAGTTCTAGTTGTTCAGGTTCTAGTTGTACAGGTTTTAGTTGTTCTGGTTCTAGTTGTTCAGGGTCTAGTTGTTCTGGTTCTACTCGTTCAGGTTCTAGTTGTTCAGGGTCTAGTTGTACAGGTTTTAGTTGTTCTGGTTCTAGTTGTTCAGGGTCTAGTTGTTCTGGTTCTACTCGTTCAGGTTCTAGTTGTTCAGGGTCTAGTTGTTCTGGTTCTAGTTGTTCAGGTTCTAGTTGTTCAGGTTCTAGTTGACCAGGGTCTAGTTGACCAGGGTCTAGTTGTTCAGCGTCTAGTTGTTCAGGTTCTAGTTGTTATGGTTCTAGTTGTTCTGGTTCTAGTTTTTCAGGGTCTAGTTGTCCTGGTTCTAGTTATTCTGGTTCTAGTTGTTCAGGGTCTAATTGTTCTGGTTCTAGTTGTTCAAGGTCTAATTGTTCTGGTTCTAGTTGTTAAGGGTCTAGTTGTTCTGGTTCTACTTGTTCAGGTTCTAGTTGTTCAGGTTCTAGTTGTTCAGGGTCTAGTTGTTCTAGTTCTAGTTGTTCAGGGTATAGTTGTTCTGGTTCTATTTGTTCAGCTTCAAGTTGATCTGGTTCTAGTTGTTCTGGTTCTAGTTGTTCAGCTTCTAGTTGTTCTGGTTCTTGTTATTCTGGTTCTAGTTGTTCAGCTTCTAGTTTTTCAGCTTCTAGTTGTTCAGGGTCTAGTTGTTCACAAGTTCTAGTTGTTCAGGTTCTAGCTGTTCAGGTTTTAGTTGTTCTGGTTCAAGTTGTTCAATTTCTAGTTGTTCTGGTTGTAGTTGTTCAAGTTCTAGTTGTTCAGGGTCTAATTTCTCTGGTTCTAGTTGTTCAGGGTCTAGTTGTTCTGGTTCTAGTTGGTCAGGGTCTAGTTGTTCAGGTTCTAGTTGTTCAGGTTCTACTTGTTCTGGTTCTAGTTGTTCAGGGTCTAGTTGTTCAGGTTCTAGTTGACCAGGGTCTAGTTGTTATGGTTCTAGTTGTTCAGGTTGTAGTTGTTATGGTTCTAGTTGTTCAGTGTCTTGTTGTTCTGGTTCTAGTTGTTCAGGTCTAGTTGTTCAGGTTCTAGTTGTTCAGGTCTAGTTGTTCAGGTTCTAGTTGTTAAGGTTTTAGTTGACCAGGGTCTAGTTGTTCAGTGTCTTGTTGTTCTGGTTCTAGTTGTTCAGGTTGTAGTTGTTCAGGGTCTAGTTGTTCTGGTTGTAGTTGTTAAGGTCTTAGTTGACCAGGGTTCTAGTTGTTCAGGTTCTAATTGTTCAGCTTATAGTTGTTCTGGTTCTAGGTTTTCAGGGTATAGTTGTTCAGGGTCTTGTATTTAAGGTTCTAGATTTTCAGCGTCCAGTTGTTCTGGTTCTAGTTGTTCAGGTTCTAGTTGTTCTAGTTCTAGTTGTTCAGGGTCTTGTTGTTCTGGTTCTAGTTGTTCAGGGTCTAGTTGTTCAGGTTCTAGTTGACCAGGGTCTAGTTGTTCAGCGTCTAGTTGTTCAGCTTCTAGTTGTTATGGTTCTAGTTGTTCTGGTTCTAATTGTTCTGATTCTAGTTGTTCAGGGTCTAGTTGTTATGGTTCTAGTTGTTCAGCTTCTAGTTGTTCAGGTTCTAGTTGTTCTAGTTCTAGTTGTTCAGGGTCTAATTGTTCTGGTTCTAGATGTTCAAGTTCAAGTTGTTCAGGTTCTAGTTGTTCAGGTTCTAGTTGTTCAGAGTCTAGTTGTTCAGCGTCTAGTTGTTCAGGGTCTACCTGTTTAGGGTCTAGTTGTTATGGTTCTAGTTGTTCTGGTTCTAGTTTTTCAGGGTCTAGTTGTCCTGGTTCTAGTTGTTCTGGTTCTAGTTGTTCAAGTTCTAGTTGTTCTGGTTCTAGTTGTTCAAGTTCTAGTTGTTCAGGGTCTAGTTGTTCAAGTTCTAGTTGTTCTGGTTCTAGTTGTTCAGCTTCTAGTTGTTCAGGTTCTAGTTGTTCTGGTTCTAGTTATTCTGTTTCTAGTTGTTCAGCTTCTAGTTGTTCAGGGTCTAGTTGTTCTGGTTCTAGTTGTTCAGGGTCTAGTTGTTCAGCTTCTAGTTGTTCTGGTTCTAGTTGTTCAGGTTCTAGTTGTTCAAGTTCTAGTTGTTCAGGGTCTAATTTCTCTGGTTCCAGTTGTTTAGGGTCTAGTTGTTCTGGTTCTAGTTGTTCAGCTTCAAGTTGATCTGGTTCTAGTTGTTCAGCTTCTAGTTGTTCAGCTTCTAATTGTTCTGGTTCTAGTTGTTCAGCTTCTAGTTGTTCAGCTTCTAGTTGTTCTGGTTCTTGTTATTCTGGTTTTATTTGTTCAGCTTCTAGTTGTTCAGGGTCTAGTTGTTCTGGTTCTAGTTGTTCAGGGTCTAGTTGTTCTGGTTCTAGTTGCTCAGGTTCTAGTTGTTCAAGTTCTAGTTGTTCAGGGTCTTATTTCTATGGTTCCAGTTGTTCTGGTTCTAGTTGTTCAGCTTCAAGTTGTTCAGCTTCTAATTGTTCTGGTTCTAGTTGTTCAGAGTCTAGTTTTCTGGTTCTAGTTGTTCAGGTTCTAGTTGTTCAGCTTCTAGTTGTTAAGGTTCTAGTTGTTCTAGTTCTAGTTGTTCAGCTTCTAGTTGTTCAAGTTCTAGTTGTTCAGGGTCTAGTTGTTCAGGGTCTAGTTGTTCTGGTTCTAGTTGTTCAGCTTCTAGTTGTTCTGGTTCTAGTTGTTCAGCTTCTACTTGTTCTGGTTCTAGTTGTTCAGCTTCTAGTTATTCTGGTTCTATTTGTTCAAGTTCTAGTTGTTCAGGTTCTAGTTGTACAGGTTTTAGTTGTTCTGGTTCTAGTTGTTCAGGGTCTAGTTGTTCTGGTTCTACTCGTTCAGGTTCTAGTTGTTCAGGGTCTAGTTGTTCAGGGTCTAATTTCTCTGGTTCTAGTTGTTCAGGGTCTAATTTCTCTGGTTCTAGTTGTTCAGGGTCTAATTTCTCTGGTTCTAGTTGTTCAGGGTCTAATTTCTCTGGTTCTAGTTGTTCAGGGTCTAGTTGTTCAAGTTCTAGTTGTTCTGGTTCTAGTTGTTCAAGTTCTAGTTGTTCAAGTTCTAGTTGTTCTGGTTCTAGTTGTTCAAGTTCTAGTTGTTCTGGTTCTAGTTGTTCAAGTTCTAGTTGTTCAGGGTCTAGTTGTTCAAGTTCTAGTTGTTCTGGTTCTAGTTGTTCAAGTTCTAGTTGTTCAGGTTCTAGTTGTTCAGCTTCTAGTTATTCTGTTTCTAGTTGTTCAGCTTCTAGTTGTTCAGGGTCTAGTTGTTCTGGTTCTAGTTGTTCAGGGTCTAGTTGTTCAGCTTCTAGTTGTTCTGGTTCTAGTTGTTCAGGTTCTAGTTGTTCAAGTTCTAGTTGTTCAGGGTCTAATTTCTCTGGTTCCAGTTGTTTAGGGTCTAGTTGTTCTGGTTCTAGTTGTTCAGCTTCAAGTTGATCTGGTTCTAGTTGTTCAGCTTCTAGTTGTTCAGCTTCTAATTGTTCTGGTTCTAGTTGTTCAGCTTCTAGTTGTTCAGCTTCTAGTTGTTCTGGTTCTTGTTATTCTGGTTTTAGTTGTTCAGCTTCTAGTTGTTCAGGGTCTAGTTGTTCTGGTTCTAGTTGTTCAGGGTCTAGTTGTTCTGGTTCTAGTTGCTCAGGTTCTAGTTGTTCAAGTTCTAGTTGTTCAGGGTCTAATTTCTCTGGTTCCAGTTGTTCTGGTTCTAGTTGTTCAGCTTCAAGTTGTTCAGCTTCTAATTGTTCTGGTTCTAGTTGTTCAGAGTCTAGTTGTTCTGGTTCTAGTTGTTCAGGTTCTAGTTATTCAGCTTCTAGTTGTTAAGGTTCTAGTTGTTCTAGTTCTAGTTGTTCAGCTTCTAGTTGTTCAAGTTCTAGTTGTTCAGGGTCTAGTTGTTCAGGGTCTAGTTGTTCTGGTTCTAGTTGTTCAGCTTCTAGTTGTTCTGGTTCTAGTTGTTCAGCTTCTAGTTATTCTGGTTCTATTTGTTCAAGTTCTAGTTGTTCAGGTTCTAGTTGTACAGGTTTTAGTTGTTCTGGTTCTAGTTGTTCAGGGCCTAGTTGTTCTGGTCCTACTCGTTCAGGTTCTAGTTGTTCAGGGTCTAGTTGTACAGGTTTTAGTTGTTCTGGTTCTAGTTGTTCAGGGTATAGTTGTTCTGGTTCTACTCGTTCAGGTTCTAGTTGTTCAGGGTCTAGTTGTTCTGGTTCTAGTTGTTCAGGTTCTAGTTGTTCAGGTTCTAGTTGACCAGGGTCTAGTTGACCAGGGTCTAGTTGTTCAGGGTATAGTTGTTATGGTTCTAGTTGTTCTGGTTCTAGTTTTTCAGGGTCTAGTTGTTCTGGTTCTAGGTGTTCAGGTTCTAGTTGTTCAGGGTCTAATTGTTCTGGTTCTAGTTGTTCAAGGTCTAATTGTTCTGGTTCTAGTTGTTAAGGGTCTAGTTGTTCTGGTTCTACTTGTTCAGGTTCTAGTTTTTCAGCTTCTAGTTGTTCAGGTTGTAGTTGTTCTGGTTCTATTTGTTCAGCTTCAAGTTGATCTGGTTCTAGTTGTTCTGGTTCTAGTTGTTCAGCTTCTAGTTGTTCTGGTTCTTGTTATTCTGGTTCTAGTTGTTCAGCTTCTAGTTTTTCAGCTTCTAGTTGTTCAGGGTCTAGTTGTTCTGGTTCTAGTTGTTCAAGTTCTAGTTGTTCAGGGTCTAATTCCTCTGGTTCCAGTTGTTCAGGGTCTAGTTGTTCTGGTTCTAGTTGTTCAGCTTCTAGTTGTTCTGGTTCTAGTTGTTCAGCTTCTAGTTTTTCTGGTTCTATTTGTTCAGCTACTAGTTGTTCTGGTCCTAGTTGTTCAGGTTCTAGTTGTTCAGAGTCTAGTTGTTCAGCGTCTAGTTGTTCAGGGTCTAGTTGTTATGGTTCTAGTTGTTCTGGTTCTAGTTTTTCAGGGTCTAGTTGTCCTGGTTCTAGTTATTCTGGTTCTAGTTGTCCTGGTTCTAGTTATTCTGGTTCTAGTTGTTCAGGGTCTAATTGTTCAGGTTCTAGTTGTTCTAGTTGTAGTTGTCAGGGTCTAGTTGTTCAAGTTCTAGTTGTTCAGCTTCTAGTTGTTCAAGTTCTAGTTGTTCAGGTTCTAGCTGTTCAGGTTTTAGTTGTTCTGGTTCAAGTTGTTCAATTTCTAGTTGTTCTGGTTGTAGTTGTTCAAGTTCTAGTTGTTCAGGGTCTAATTTCTCTGGTTCTAGTTGTTCAGGGTCTAGTTGTTCTGGTTCTAGTTGGTCAGGGTCTAGTTGTTCAGGTTCTAGTTGTTCAGGTTCTACTTGTTCTGGTTCTAGTTGTTCAGGGTCTAGTTGTTCAGGTTCTAGTTGACCAGGGTCTAGTTGTTATGGTTCTAGTTGTTCAGGTTTTAGTTGTTCTGGTTCTAGTTGTTCAGTGTCTTGTTGTTCTGGTTCTAGTTGTTCAGGGTCTAGTTGTTCAGGTTCTAGTTGTTCAGGGTCTAGTTGTTCAGGTTCTAGTTGTTAAGGTTTTAGTTGACCAGGGTCTAGTTGTTCAGTGTCTTGTTGTTCTGGTTCTAGTTGTTCAGGTTCTAGTTGTTCAGGGTCTAGTTGTTCAGGTTCTAGTTGTTAAGGTCTTAGTTGACCAGGGTCTAGTTGTTCAGGGTCTAATTGTTCAGCTTTTAGTTGTTCTGGTTCTAGGTTTTCAGGGTATAGTTGTTCAGGGTCTTGTAGTTCAGGTTCTAGATTTTCAGGGTCCAGTTGTTCTGGTTCTAGTTGTTCAGGTTCTAGTTGTTCTAGTTCTAGTTGTTCAGGGTCTTGTTGTTCTGGTTCTAGTTGTTCAGGGTCTAGTTGTTCAGGTTCTAGTTGACCAGGGTCTAGTTGTTCAGCGTCTAGTTGTTCAGCTTCTAGTTGTTATGGTTCTAGTTGTTCTGGTTCTAATTGTTCTGATTCTAGTTGTTCAGGGTCTAGTTGTTATGGTTCTAGTTGTTCAGCTTCTAGTTGTTCAGGTTCTAGTTGTTCTAGTTCTAGTTGTTCAGGGTCTAATTGTTCTGGTTCTAGATGTTCAAGTTCAAGTTGTTCAGGTTCTAGTTGTTCAGGTTCTAGTTGTTCTGGTTCTTGTTTTTCAGGTTCTAGTTGTTCAGGTTCAAGTTGTTCAGGTTCTAGTTGTTCAGCTTCTAGTTTTCCAGAGTCTAGTTGTTCAGGATCTAGTTGTTCAGATTCTAGTTGTTCTGGTTCTACTTGTTCAGGGTCTAGTTGTTCAGCTTTTAGTTGTTCTGGTTCTAGTTATTCTGGTTCCAGGTGTTCAGGTTCTTGTTATTCAGGGTGTAGTTGTTCTGGTTCTAGTTGTTCAGGGTCTAGTTGTTCTGGTTCTAGTTGTTCAGGTTCTAGTTGTTCAGGGTCTAGTTGTTCTGGTTCTAGTTGTTCAGGTTCTAGTTATTCATGTGTTTATTGGTCACGATCTTGTTGTTGAGGGTCTAGTTGTTCTGTTTCTATTTGTTCAAGGTCTAGTATTTCAGCTTCTTGTTTTTCAGTGTCTAGTTTTTCTGGTTCTAGTTGTTCAGGTTCTCGTTGTTCAGGTTGTAGTAGTTCAGGGTCTAGTTGTTCAGCTTCTACATTTTCTGGTTCTAGTTGTTCAGGGTCTAGTTGTTCGGGGTCTAGTTGTTCAGCTTCTAGTTGTTCTGGTTCTAGTTGTTCAGGTTCTGGTTGTTGATTAGGTACTTCCTGAATGACTCTGGGTCCTGGTTCTTGTTTTTCAGGTACTTCCTGGATGACTCTGGGTCCTGGTTCTTGTTTTTCAGGTACTTCCTGGATGACTCTGGGTCCTGGTTCTTGTTTTTCAGGTACTTCCTGGATGACTGTAAGGCTCTGGTGTTTGTGGTTGACAGCAGCGATCGTTCTCGGATGCCAGAGGCCCAGAAAGCTTTAAAGAAGGTCCTGAAGGATGAACGGCTGAGGGGCGTTCCTCTGATGGTCTTAGCCAATAAGAAGGATCTCCCTAACTCCATGACGATCCGAGAGGTAGATTCTCAGTTGATTGTAGTTCTGTTAGATTCAAACGGGGACCAGCCTGATGTTCTTTAACCACGGTACTCCTGCCCCTCAGATCTCCAACCAGCTGGATCTGCCCAATCACAGCGAGCGACTGTGGGAGGTCCAAGCCTGCAGCGCCCTGAAGGGACTTGGCCTCAAACAGGCATTCATCTCAGTCCATAAACTGATTAAGAAGAGCTGAGAGGAGGACTGGGGACTGGGACTGGGGACTGGGGACTGGGACTGGGACTGTGTGACAGAGACCCTGTTTGACAATTTGATTCTAATGTTAAAGATTTTATTTAAATATTTCTGTTTTTAATGTGATTGTTTTATTTTAATAAACTTTTAGATGTCTTTAAACTTAAAAGGTCTAATTTATTACTAAAGCCGGACAGTTTTCAGATTCATCAATTATCAATATTTCAGCTAATCAATGACCATTAATAACAGTCAATCAATGATCTATCATTGAGGACAGCTAATCAATAATCTATAATAACAGTCAATCAGTGATCTATCATTGAGGACAGCTAATCAATAATCCATAATAACAGTCAATCAGTGATCTATCATTGAGGACAGCTAATCAATAATCCATAATAACAGTCAATCAGTGATCTATCATTGAGGACAGCTAATCATTAATCTATAATAACAGTCAATCAGTGATCTATCATTGAGGACAGCTAATCAATAACCTGTCAGTTGTCATGGCCTCTACTTCTTCTTCCTGTTTATGTCATCATCTGTTCTGAGCATGTGCACACTCCGTAGAGAAAACCAGGACTGGATGAGCAGTAGTACTGGGACCAGGACCCAGAGTCCGTTAAAGAAGACCAGGTAGACCCACAGGTAGAGCCAGTTAGATGTGTTCAGGCTGGGACTGCCGGCCAGCCAGTCAGGGGCAAAAGTCATCCAGCCACCATACAGCTCGCACACGCTCAGAGCGATCTGGAGGAAGTGTCTGAAAGGAGATGGTCCGTCTAAATGAGCTGACAAAATGAAGGTCATATCGCAGTACTACTGTAGAACTACTGTAGAACTACTGTAGAACTACTACTGTAGAACTACTGTAGAACTACTGTAGAACTACTACTGTAGAACTACTGTAGAACTACTGTAGAACTACTACTGTAGAACTACTGTAGAACTACTGTAGAACTACTACTGTAGAACTACTGTAGAACTACTACTGTAGAACTACTGTAGAACTACTGTAGAACTACTACTGTAGAACTACTGTAAAACTACTGTAGTACTACTGTAAAACTACTGTAGTACTACTGTAAAACTACTGTAGAACTACTGTAGAACTACTACTGTAGAACTACTGTAGAACTGCTGTAGAACTACTGTAGTACTACTGTAGAACTACTGTAGTTCTATTGTAGTACTGTAGTACTACTCTAATACTGTAGTACTACTATAATACTGTATTATTGTTGGCCTACTGTAATACTAATGTAGTACTACTGTAGTACTGTAGTACTACTCTAATACTGGAGTACTACTCTATTTTTTTAGTACTACTCTAATACTGTCGTACTACTAATTACTGTAGTATTGTTGTACTACTGTAGTACCACTTTAATACTGTAGTACTACTCACCACTACTAGTACTACTACTCACTACTCACCTGTAGTACCTGTCCTGTAGTACTGTGTGTATTTATATCTCACCTGTAGTACCTGTCCTGTAGTATTGTGTGTATTTATGTCTCACCTGTAGTACCTGTCCTGTGGTACTGTGTGTATTTATGTCTCACCTGTAGTACCTGTCCTGTAGTATTGTGTGTATTTATATCTCCCCTGTAGTACCTGTCCTGTAGTACTGTGTGTATTTATATCACACCTGTAGTACCTGTCCTGTAGTATTGTGTGTATTTATGACTCACCTGTAGTACCTGTCCTGTAGTACTGTGTGTATTTATATCTCCCCTGTAGTACCTGTCCTGTAGTACTGTGTGTATTTATATCTCCCCTGTAGTACCTGTCCTGTAGTACTGTGTGTATTTATATCTCACCTGTAGTACCTGTCCTGTAGTACTGTGTGTATTTATATCACACCTGTAGTACCTGTCCTGTAGTATTGTGTGTATTTATGACTCACCTGTAGTACCTGTCCTGTAGTACTGTGTGTATTTATGTCTCACCTGTAGTACCTGTCCTGTAGTACTGTGTGTATTTATGTCTCACCTGTAGTACCTGTCCTGTAGTACTGTGTGTATTTATGTCTCACCTGTAGTACCTGTCCTGTAGTACTGTGTGTATTTATATCTCACCTGTAGTACCTGTCCTGTGGTACTGTGTGTATTTATATCTCACCTGTAGTACCTGTCCTGTAGTATTGTGTGTATTTATATCTCACCTGTAGTACCTGTCCTGTAGTACTGTGTGTATTTATATCTCCCCTGTAGTACCTGTCCTGTAGTACTGTGTGTATTTATATCTCACCTGTAGTACCTGTCCTGTAGTACTGTGTGTATTTATGTCTCACCTGTAGTACCTGTCCTGTAGTACTGTGTGTATTTATATCACACCTGTAGTACCTGTCCTGTAGTACTGTGTGTATTTATATCTCACCTGTAGTACCTGTCCTGTAGTATTGTGTGTATTTATGTCTCACCTGTAGTACCTGTCCTGTAGTATTGTGTGTATTTATGTCTCACCTGTAGTACCTGTCCTGTAGTATTGTGTGTATTTATGTCTCACCTGTAGTACCTGTCCTGTAGTATTGTGTGTATTTATGTCTCACCTGTAGTACCTGTCCTGTAGTATTGTGTGTATTTATGTCTCACCTGTAGTACCTGTCCTGTAGTACTGTGTGTATTTATATCTCCCCTGTAGTACCTGTCCTGTAGTATTGTGTGTATTTATGTCTCCCCTGTAGTACCTGTCCTGTAGTATTGTGTGTATTTATGTCTCACCTGTAGTACCTGTCCTGTGGTACTGTGTGTATTTATGTCTCACCTGTAGTACCTGTCCTGTAGTATTGTGTGTATTTATGTCTCACCTGTAGTACCTGTCCTGTAGTACTGTGTGTATTTATGTCTCCCCTGTAGTACCTGTCCTGTAGTATTGTGTGTATTTATGTCTCACCTGTAGTACCTGTCCTGTGGTACTGTGTGTATTTATGTCTCACCTGTAGTACCTGTCCTGTAGTATTGTGTGTATTTATGTCTCACCTGTAGTACCTGTCCTGTAGTATTGTGTGTATTTATGTCTCACCTGTAGTACCTGTCCTGTAGTACTGTGTGTATTTATATCTCACCTGTAGTACCTGTCCTGTAGTACAGCGTGTATCAGCAGTATGGCGATCAGAGATGTTACTATAACAGTGATCAGTTCGATGGAGACAATGGTTGGGTCAGAGGTCAGCCAGCGCCGGTCAGCTTTCCCGTACTCCTTCCCTGATGGTGAGAGAGACCGAAGGGTCAAACACTAAGGGTACAGGTGAGCACAGACAGGTACATGCAGGTGCATTAAAGTAGTGGATTCACACCTTTAAATATCAAATTTTTGACAGAACACTTACAGAGTTCAGCCAGAGGACCTTCTGACATTTCCACTGTCCCACCCAGAGACATGTAAACAAACGGGCCCTCCTTTATAAACAAACAACCAGAGACATGTAAACAAACGGGCCCTCCTTTATAAACAAACAACCAGAGACATGTAAACAAACGGGCCCTCCTTTATTAACAAACAACCAGAGACATGTAAACAAACAGGCCCTCCTTTATTAACAAACAACCAGAGACATGTAAACAAACAGGCCCTCCTTTATAAACAAACAACCAGAGACATGTAAACAAACAAGCAGAGACATGTAAACAAACAACCAGAGACATGTAAACAAACAGGCCCTCCTTTATAAACAAACAACCAGAAACATGTAAACAAACAACCAGAGACATGTAAACAAACAACCAGAGACATGTAAACAAACAGGCCCTCCTTTATAAACAAACAACCAGAAACATGTAAACAAACAACCAGAGACATGTAAACAAACAGGCCCTCCTTTATAAACAAACAACCAGAGACATGTCAACAAACAACCAGAGACATGTAAACAAACAACCAGAAACATGTAAACAAACAACCAGAGACATGTAAACAAACAGGCCCTCCTTTATAAACAAACAACAAGAGACATGTCAACAAACAACCAGAGACATGTAAACAAACAACCAGAGACATGTAAACAAACAGGCCCTCCTTTATAAACAAACAACCAGAGACATGTAAACAAACAACCAGAGACATGTAAACAAACGGGCCCTCCTTTATAAACAAACAACCAGAGACATGTAAACAAACAACCAGAGAGATGTAAACAAACAACCAGAGACATGCAAACAAACAACCAGAGACATGTAAACAAACAACCAGAGACATGTAAACAAACGGGCCCTCCTTTATAAACAAACAACCAGAGACATGTAAACAAACGGGCCCTCCTTTATAAACAAACAACCAGAGACATGCAAACAAACAACCAGAGACATGTAAACAAACAACCAGAGACATGTAAACAAACAACCAGAGACATGTAAACAAACGGGCCCTCCTTTATAAACAAACAACCAGAGACATGTAAACAAATGGGCCCTCCTTTATAAACAAACAACCAGAGACATGTAAACAAACAACCAGAGACATGTAAACAAACAGGCCCTCCTTTATAAACAAACAACCAGAGACATGTAAACAAACAGGCCCTGCTTTATAAACAAACAACCAGAGACATGTAAACAAACGGGCCCTCCTTTATAAACAAACAACCAGAGACATGTAAACAAACGGGCCCTCCTTTATAAACAAACAACCAGAGACATGCAAACAAACAACCAGAGACATGTAAACAAACAGGCCCTCCTTTATAAACAAACAACCAGAGACATGTAAACAAACAGGCCCTGCTTTATAAACAAACAACCAGAGACATGTAAACAAACGGGCCCTCCTTTATAAACAAACAACCAGAGACATGTAAACAAACGGGCCCTCCTTTATAAACAAACAACCAGAGACATGTAAACAAACGGGCCCTCCTTTATAAACAAACAACCAGAGACATGTAAACAAACGGGCCCTCCTTTATAAACAAACAACCAGAGACACGTAAAAAAACGGGCCCTCCTTTATAAACAAACAACCAGAAACATGCAAACAAACAACCAGAGACATGAAAACAAACAGGCCCTCCTTTATTAACAAACAACCAGAGACATGCAAACAAACAACCAGAGACATGTAAACAAACAACCAGAGACATGTAAACAAACAACCAGAGACATGTAAACAAACGGGCCCTCCTTTATAAACAAACAACCAGAGACATGTAAACAAACAACCAGAGACATGTAAACAAACAGGCCCTCCTTTATAAACAAACAACCAGAGACATGTAAACAAACAGGCCCTCCTTTATAAACAAACAACCAGAGACATGTAAACAAACAGGCCCTGCTTTATAAACAAACAACCAGAGACATGTAAACAAACGGGCCCTCCTTTATAAACAAACAACCAGAGACATGTAAACAAACGGGCCCTCCTTTATAAACAAACAACCAGAGACATGTAAACAAACGGGCCCTCCTTTATAAACAAACAACCAGAGACATGTAAACAAACAACCAGAGACATGTAAACAAACAGGCCCTCCTTTATAAACAAACAACCAGAGACATGCAAACAAACAACCAGAGACATGTAAACAAACGGGCCCTCCTTTATAAACAAACAACCAGAGACATGTAAACAAACAACCAGAGACATGTAAACAAACAGGCCCTCCTTTATAAACAAACAACCAGAGACATGTAAACAAACAGGCCCTGCTTTATAAACAAACAACCAGAGACATGTAAACAAACGGGCCCTCCTTTATAAACAAACAACCAGAGACATGTAAACAAACGGGCCCTCCTTTATAAACAAACAACCAGAAACATGCAAACAAACAACCAGAGACATGCAAACAAACAGGCCCTCCTTTATTAACAAACAACCAGAGACATGCAAACAAACAGGCCCTCCTTTATTAACAAACAACCAGAGACATGTAAACAAACAACCAGAGACATGTAAACAAACAACCAGAGACATGTAAACAAATGGGCCCTCCTTTATAAACAAACAACCAGAGACATGTAAACAAACAACCAGAGACATGTAAACAAACAGGCCCTCCTTTATAAACAAACAACCAGAGACATGTAAACAAACGGGCCCTCCTTTATAAACAAACAACCAGAGACATGTAAACAAACAGGCCCTGCTTTATAAACAAACAACCAGAGACATGTAAACAAACGGGCCCTCCTTTATAAACAAACAACCAGAGACATGTAAACAAACGGGCCCTCCTTTATAAACAAACAACCAGAGACATGTAAACAAACGGGCCCTCCTTTATAAACAAACAACCAGAGACACGTAAACAAACGGGCCCTCCTTTATAAACAAACAACCAGAGACATGTAAACAAACGGGCCCTCCTTTATAAACAAACAACCAGAGACACGTAAACAAACGGGCCCTCCTTTATAAACAAACAACCAGAAACATGCAAACAAACAACCAGAGACATGAAAACAAACAGGCCCTCCTTTATTAACAAACAACCAGAGACATGCAAACAAACAACCAGAGACATGTAAACAAACAACCAGAGACATGTAAACAAACAACCAGAGACATGTAAACAAATGGGCCCTCCTTTATAAACAAACAACCAGAGACATGTAAACAAACAACCAGAGACATGTAAACAAACAGGCCCTCCTTTATAAACAAACAACCAGAGACATGTAAACAAACAGGCCCTCCTTTATAAACAAACAACCAGAGACATGTAAACAAACAGGCCCTGCTTTATAAACAAACAACCAGAGACATGTAAACAAACGGGCCCTCCTTTATAAACAAACAACCAGAGATATGTAAACAAACGGGCCCTCCTTTATAAACAAACAACCAGAGACATGTAAACAAACGGGCCCTCCTTTATAAACAAACAACCAGAAACATGCAAACAAACAACCAGAGACATGCAAACAAACAGGCCCTCCTTTATTAACAAACAACCAGAGACATGCAAACAAACAGGCCCTCCTTTATTAACAAACAACCAGAGACATGTAAACAAACAACCAGAGACATGTAAACAAACAACCAGAGACATGTAAACAAATGGGCCCTCCTTTATAAACAAACAACCAGAGACATGTAAACAAACAACCAGAGACATGTAAACAAACAGGCCCTCCTTTATAAACAAACAACCAGAGACATGTAAACAAACGGGCCCTCCTTTATAAACAAACAACCAGAGACATGTAAACAAACAGGCCCTGCTTTATAAACAAACAACCAGAGACATGTAAACAAACGGGCCCTCCTTTATAAACAAACAACCAGAGACATGTAAACAAACGGGCCCTCCTTTATAAACAAACAACCAGAGACATGTAAACAAACGGGCCCTCCTTTATAAACAAACAACCAGAGACACGTAAACAAACGGGCCCTCCTTTATAAACAAACAACCAGAGACATGTAAACAAACGGGCCCTCCTTTATAAACAAACAACCAGAGACACGTAAACAAACGGGCCCTCCTTTATAAACAAACAACCAGAAACATGCAAACAAACAACCAGAGACATGAAAACAAACAGGCCCTCCTTTATTAACAAACAACCAGAGACATGCAAACAAACAACCAGAGACATGTAAACAAACAACCAGAGACATGTAAACAAACAACCAGAGACATGTAAACAAATGGGCCCTCCTTTATAAACAAACAACCAGAGACATGTAAACAAACAACCAGAGACATGTAAACAAACAGGCCCTCCTTTATAAACAAACAACCAGAGACATGTAAACAAACAGGCCCTCCTTTATAAACAAACAACCAGAGACATGTAAACAAACAGGCCCTGCTTTATAAACAAACAACCAGAGACATGTAAACAAACGGGCCCTCCTTTATAAACAAACAACCAGAGATATGTAAACAAACGGGCCCTCCTTTATAAACAAACAACCAGAGACATGTAAACAAACGGGCCCTCCTTTATAAACAAACAACCAGAGACATGTAAACAAACAACCAGAGACATGTAAACAAACAGGCCCTCCTTTATAAACAAACAACCAGAGACATGTAAACAAACAGGCCCTGCTTTATAAACAAACAACCAGAGACATGTAAACAAACGGGCCCTCCTTTATAAACAAACAACCAGAGACATGTAAACAAACGGGCCCTCCTTTATAAACAAACAACCAGAAACATGCAAACAAACAACCAGAGACATGCAAACAAACAGGCCCTCCTTTATTAACAAACAACCAGAGACATGCAAACAAACAACCAGAGACATGTAAACAAACAACCAGAGACATGTAAACAAACAACCAGAGACATGTAAACAAATGGGCCCTCCTTTATAAACAAACAACCAGAGACATGTAAACAAACAACCAGAGACATGTAAACAAACAGGCCCTCCTTTATAAACAAACAACCAGAGACATGTAAACAAACGGGCCCTCCTTTATAAACAAACAACCAGAGACATGTAAACAAACAGGCCCTGCTTTATAAACAAACAACCAGAGACATGTAAACAAACGGGCCCTCCTTTATAAACAAACAACCAGAGACATGTAAACAAACGGGCCCTCCTTTATAAACAAACAACCAGAGACATGTAAACAAACGGGCCCTCCTTTATAAACAAACAACCAGAGACACGTAAACAAACGGGCCCTCCTTTATAAACAAACAACCAGAAACATGCAAACAAACAACCAGAGACATGTAAACAAACAGGCCCTCCTTTATTAACAAACAACCAGAGACATGCAAACAAACAACCAGAGACATGTAAACAAACAACCAGAGACATGTAAACAAACAACCAGAGACATGTAAACAAATGGGCCCTCCTTCATAAACAAACAACCAGAGACATGTAAACAAACAACCAGAGACATGTAAACAAACAGGCCCTCCTTTATAAACAAACAACCAGAGACATGTAAACAAACAGGCCCTCCTTTATAAACAAACAACCAGAGACATGTAAACAAACGGGCCCTGCTTTATAAACAAACAACCAGAGACATGTAAACAAACGGGCCCTCCTTTATAAACAAACAACCAGAGACATGCAAACAAACAACCAGAGACATGTAAACAAACAGGCCCTCCTTTATAAACAAACAACCAGAGACATGTAAACAAACAACCAGAGACATGTCCACAAACAACCAGAGACATGCAAACAAACAACCAGAGACATGTTAACAAACAGGCCCTCCTTTATAAACAAACAACCAGAGACATGTAAACAAACAACCAGAGACATGTCCACAAACAACCAGAGACAACAAACAATGCTTCATTACTAATGGAAGTCTCTGAAATCTGATTGGTCGTACCAATGTCAGGTGCACAATGACATCATAGAAAAGCCAGACCATGATCCATCTGTCCACAGAGGAGCTCCACCCACCAAACCTGTGAGTCAATAAAACTGCTGTGGTCAGCTGGACGCCACATGCCAACAGAGACACAATAGAGACCAGCGACAGGCCAGGGGGCACTTCTGAGTCCATCATCAAACACAGCAGTATCAGTAGAAGAAGAATCTGTAGTTCTTGTTGAGGTAAAGCAGCAGGAGGACCAGTAGAAGAAGAATCTGTAGTTCTTGTTGAAGCAGAGCAGCAGGAGGACCAGTAGAAGAAGAATCTGTAGTTCTTGTTGAAGCAGAGCAGCAGGAGGACCAGTAGAAGAAGAATCTGTAGTTCTTGTTGAGGTAAAACAGCAGGAGGACCAGTAGAAGAAGAATCTGTAGTTTTTGTTGAAGCAGAGCAGCAGGAGGACCAGTAGAAGAAGAATCTGTAGTTCTTGTTGAAGCAGAGCAGCAGGAGGACCAGTAGAAGAAGAATCTGTAGTTTTTGTTGAAGCAGAGCAGCAGGAGGACCAGTAGAAGAAGAATCTGTAGTTTTTGTTGAAGCAGAGCAGCAGGAGGACTAGTAGAAGAAGAATCTGTAGTTTTTGTTGAAGCAGAGCAGCAGGAGGACCAGTAGAAGAAGAATCTGTAGTTCTTTGTTGAGGTAAAACAGCAGGAGGACCAGTAGAAGAAGAATCTGTAGTTCTTGTTGAAGCAGAGCAGCAGGAGGACCAGTAGAAGAAGAATCTGTAGTTTTTGTTGAAGCAGAGCAGCAGGAGGACCAGTAGAAGAAGAATCTGTAGTTCTTGTTGAGGTAAAACAGCAGGAGGACCAGTAGAAGAAGAATCTGTAGTTCTTGTTGAGTTAAAACAGCAGGAGGACCAGTAGAAGAAGAATCTGTAGTTTTTGTTGAAGCAGAGCAGCAGGAGGACCAGTAGAAGAAGAATCTGTAGTTCTTTGTTGCTCTGTTAGCGGATGTAGTCCCTGTAGATCCTCAGTCGTATTCTCAGACTCTGACTTGACTGAACCGTTTGAGCATGGAGTGATACCATAGGCTCCGCCCTCCCTGTGTCTCTATTGGTTGTGTTTTTTCCAAAGCCTTCCCCTTCATCCTTATTGGACAGCTGTGGTCAACACCTCCTTCCTGCCCTTCTCTCTCTAACTGAGACTGCAGAATGAAAACACCTGTTTCATTTGAGCAGGACTTTCACCTGGACAGGTGTGAATATGGAGAAAGCCACTGATAAACCTGCCTGAAGCCATTGTGTTTACTACTGTCAACAAACAAACAATCAAACAGAGAAGAAAACAGGCTCTCTGGACAGATAAATGAGGAGTCAGACAATGGTTCTGTGCTCAAACTAGCCTTTATTTGGTGGTGTTCAGGTGATTAACACACCTGGTCAGTGAATGACAGGCAGACAGATAACATGAGTCACACAGGAAATGTTCTTTGGCATCACATAGTGTTTACATCAAAATAAAAATGACAAAGGTAAACATAAACAAACAAAAGATGATGACAGAGTATAGCTACAGTCAGGTAAAAATTTGATCTCACAAAGAAAAGTCAGTATATACCCTTAGTTTGACCTGGTATATACCATCAGTTTGACCTGGTATATACCATCAGTTTGACCTGGTATATACCATCAGTTTGACCTGGTATATATCATCAGTTTGACCTGGTATATACCGCCACATTGACCTGGTATATATCATCACTTTGACCTGGTATATACCGCCACATTGACCTGGTATATACCATCAGTTTGACCTGGTATATACCATCAGTTTGACCTGGTATATATCATCAGTTTGACCTGGTATATACCGCCACATTGACCTGGTATATATCATCACTTTGACCTGGTATATACCCCCACATTGACCTGGTATATACCATCACTTTGACCTGGTATATACCGCCACATTGACCTGGTATATATCATCAGTTTGACCTGGTATATACCGCCACATTGACCTGGTATATATCATCACTTTGACCTGGTATATACCGCCACATTGACCTGGTATATATCATCACTTTGACCTGGTATATACCGCCACATTGACCTGGTATATACCATCAGTTTGACCTTGTACATACCATCAGTTTTACCTGGTATATACCGCCACATTGACTTGGTGTATAACATCAGTTTTACCTGGTATATACTGCCACATTGACCTGGTATATACCCTCAGTTTGACCTGGAATATATCATCAGTTTGACCTGGTATGCACCATCAGTGTGACATTTTATATACTATTATTTCAACAACTAATTACATACCCTTACTTTCACCATGTAACCTTGACCTTGTTTAAACCTTCCATCTGACCCAAATATAACATTATTGTGACTGCCTCTGAATGTATTAATACCATCCCTCAGACTGTGGGTATACCATCCCTCCGACCGTGTATATACCATCTCTCCGACCGTGTATATACCACCCCTCCGACCATGTATAAACCATCCCTCAGACTGTGGGTATACCATCCCTCCAACCGTGTATATACCATCCCTCAGACTGTGGGTATACCATCCCTCCAACCGTGTATGTACCATCCCTCAGACTATGGGTATACCATCCCTCCGACCGTGTATATACCATCCCTCCAACCATGTATAAACCATCCCTCAGACTGTGGGTATACCATCCCTCCAACCGTGTATATACCATCCCTCCGACCGTGTATATACCATCCCTCAGACTGTGAGTATACCATCCCTCCGACCGTGTATATACCATCCCTCAGACTGTGGGTATACAATCCTTCCGACCGTGTATATACCATCCCTCCGACCATGTATAAACCATCCCTCAGACTGTGGGTATACCATCCCTCCGACCGTGAATATACCATCACTCCGACCGTGTGTATACCATCCCTCAGACCATGTGTATACCATCCCTCAGACTGTGGGTATACCATCCCTCCAACCGTGTATATACCATCCCTCCGACAAGTGTATATACCATCCCTCCGACCATGTATAAACCATCCCTCAGACTGTGGGTATACCATCCCTCCGACCGTGTATATACCATCCCTCCGACCGTGTATATACCATCCCTCCGACCATGTATAAACCATCCCTCAGAGTGTGGGTATACCATCCTTCCGACCGTGTATATACCATTCCTTTAGACTGTGTGTAAACCATCCCTCAGACTGTGGGTATACCATCCCTCCGACCATGTATATACCATAACTCCGACCGTGTGTATACCATCCCTCAGACCATGTGTATACCATCCCTCAGACTGTGTGTATACCATCCCTCAGACTGTGGGTATACCATCCTTCCGACCGTGTATATACCATCCCTCCGACCATGTATAAACCATCCCTCAGACTGTGGGTATACCATCCCTCCGACCGTGTATATACCATAACTCCGACGGTGTGTATACCATCCCTCAGACCATGTGTATACCATCCCTCAGACTGTGGGTATACCATCCCTCCAACCGTGTATATACCATCCCTCCGACCGTGTATATACCATCCCTCCGACCATGTATAAACCATCCCTCAGACTGTGGGTATACCATCCCTCCAACCGTGTATATACCATCCCTCCGACCGTGTATATACCATCCCTCCGACCATGTATAAACCATCCCTCAGACTGTGGGTATACCATCCCTCCGACCGTGTATAAACCATCCCTCAGACTGTGGGTATACCATCCCTCCGACCGTGTATATACCATCCCTCCAACCGTGTATATACCATAACTCCGACCGTGTGTATACCATCTCTCAGACCATGTGTATACCATCCCTCAGACTGTGTGTATACCATCCCTCAGACTGTGTGTATACCATCCCTCAGACTGTGTATATACTATCCCTCAGACTGTGTATTTACCATCCCTCAGACTGTGTATATACTATCCCTCAGACTGTGTGTATACCATCCCTCAGACTGTGTGTATACCATCCCTCAGACTGTGTATATACCATCCATCAGACTGTGTATATACCATCTCCCTGACACTGTGTATACCATCCGTCAGACTGTGTATATACCATCTCTCAGACTGTGTATATACCATCCCTCAGACTGTGTATATACCATCCCTCAGACTGTGTGTATACCATCCATCAGACTGTGTATATACTATCCCTCAGACTGTGTATTTACCATCACTCAGACTGTGTATATACCATCCGTCAGACTATGTACATACCATCCCTCAGACTGTGTGTATACCATCTCTCAGACTGTGTGAATACCATCCCTCAGACTGTGTATATACCATCTCTCAGACTGTGTGTATACCATCCCTCTGACTGTGTATATACCATCCGTCAGACTGTGTATATACCATCCCTCTGACTGTGTATATACCATCCCTCAGACTGTGTTTATACCATCCGTCTGACTGTGTATATACCATCCCTCAGACTGTGTGTATACCATCTCTCAGACTGTGTGAATACCATCCGTCAGACTGTGTATATACCATCTCTCAGACTGTGTGAATATCATACGTCAGACTGTGTATATACCATCTCTCAGACACTGTGTATATCATCCCTCAGACTGTGTATATACCATCCCTCAGACTGTGTGTATACCATCTCTCAGACTGTGTGAATACCATCTGTCAGACTGTATATATACCATCTCTCAGACTGTGTGAATACCATCCGTCAGACTGTATATATACCATCTCTCAGACACTGTGTATATCATCCCTCAGACTGTGTATATACCATCCCTCAGACTGTGTATATACCATCCCTCAGACTGTGTTTATACCATCCGTCTGACTGTGTATATACCATCCCTCAGACTGTGTGTATACCATCTCTCAGACTGTGTGAATACCATCCGTCAGACTGTGTATATACCATCTCTCAGACTGTGTGAATATCATCCGTCAGACTGTGTATATACCATCTCTCAGACACTGTGTATATCATCCCTCAGACTGTGTATATACCATCCCTCAGACTGTATATATACCATCTCTCAGACACTGTGTATATCATCCCTCAGACTGTATATATACCATCTCTCAGACACTGTGTATATCATCCCTCAGACTGTGTATATACCATCCGTCTGACTGTGTATATACCATCCCTCAGACTGTGTGTATACCATCTCTCAGACTGTGTGAATACCATCCGTCAGACTGTGTATATACCATCTCTCAGACTGTGTGAATATCATCCGTCAGACTGTGTATATACCATCCCTCAGACTGTGTATATACCATCATCTTTTGTTTCTCTGTGGTTATTAAGCAGTGTAATCGGTTATACAGACAGAGGAAAACTAACAGACTATTCAAACATTTGAAAGTAAAAGATCTCATCCAACAGCAGAAGGAAATTTTGAACAGAACATCATGATGTAACAGGAGGCCATCAGAGGAACACTGACAACAACATGGTGGATCAGTTTGGGGAACTTTAGTGAAACCTGAGTGGAAACTAAGGAAACCTTAAGAGGAGAACACTGGTGGAATGTTAGAGGAACCAAATTTTCAGGGAATGTTAGAAATACCTTGTTGGACTCTTATAAGACCAACCAGAGAGGGAATGTTGGTTAGGAACCTTACAGAACCCTAATCAAGCCCTGCTGGAACTTTCAAGGTTCTCCTTAGATGGATTCACCAAACGGTCTGGTTTGGGTTTGGTGTTTCCACAGCCATTGTCCCCTTGATCAGTAGACAGGGTTTTAGGCCAACACTGAGTCTAGGACCACGACAGTACTGGTCCAGGACAGTATCGGTCCAGGACAGAACTAGTCCTCTATTCTGGTTCCCTTCTGACACTTAACAGTGTAAATGAAAACAGTTCTGTACTGAACCAGATTGAGTGGAACTGGACTGCGTGCTGGAAAGATCAGAGAACGTTGAGGACCATCAGAGGACCCTCCTGAGACTAGCACCATGTTCCTAAGCGAGTTCTTTAACAGAACCCTGTGGGGTTGATTATCGGGCTCTCGTGGTCCGTTACATGCTGGTGATTGATTAGAACATGATTATTGATCATGGCTCTAAACTGGAACATAAACTGTAAAAACACTAATCTCCAAACTTTTGTTTTTGTTGTTTTTGATCCGTCTGAGAATTTAATACTAACCTTCTCAAACTTCATACCAAGGTTTGACCTCGAGCCAACATCCTGGTTTCCTGACCACTTCCTGTTTGTAGATGAGTGTTTGTAGAGCGCCGTGTTAATCTGATAAGCTTTAATATGAAACATGAGTAGGGATCAATAATCAATAATCAATAACAGAACAGCTGATGACTCTAGAAGAACCATCCAACATCATCAGGACCATCTAGGGTTCCTCCTCTCGCTCCTCCTCAGCTCCTCCTTTCTCCTCCTGAGGCAGCGTGGACGACAGAGCGTACGCCACATCAACGCCCTCTGACATCACAGAGAGCTCCGCCTCCTCACCGCCCGCCTCCTCATGTTCCTCCACCTGCTTCTCTAGCTCCGGTTCCTCCTGCCCTCCCTCCTCCCCCTCCTCCTTCACCTCCTGCTCTGCCTTCACCTCCTCCTCCTCCTCCTCCTTCTCCTGGTCCAGAGGAGCCAGCTGGGCGTGGACCTCAGTGAAAGGGAGGTCCTGGTCCATGCTCAATGGGGACAGCTGGACCTCAGCCTCGGCGGGGACGGCCTCCGCAGGCTGGGGGGAGGAGTCAGGGGGTCTGGAGTCAGAGCTACTGCGAGGCTAAAAACGAGGACAGTGATTGGTCAGAGGACGAAAACGAGGACAGTGATTGGTCAGAGGACGAAAACAAGGACAGTGATTGGTCAGAGGACGAAAACAAGGAAAGTGATTGGTCAGAGGACGAAAAACAAGGAAAGTGATTGGTCAGAGGATGAAAAACAAGGAAAGTGATTGGTCAGAGGACGAAAAACAAGGAAAGTGATTGGTCAGAGGACGAAAAACAAGGAAAGTGATTGGTCAGAGGACGAAAAACAAGGAAAGTGATTGGTCAGAGGACGAAAAACAAGGAAAGTGATTGGTCAGAGGATGAAAACGAGGACAGTGATTGGTCAGAGGACGAAAAACAAGGAAAGTGATTGGTCAGAGGACGAAAAACAAGGAAAGTGATTGGTCAGAGGACGAAAACGAGGACAGTGATTGGTCAGAGGACGAAAAACAAGGAAAGTGATTGGTCAGAGGATGAAAACGAGGACAGTGATTGGTCAGAGGACGAAAAACAAGGAAAGTGATTGGTCAGAGGACGAAAAACAAGGAAAGTGATTGGTCAGAGGACGAAAACGAGGACAGTGATTGGTCAGAGGACGAAAACGAGGACAGTGATTGGTCAGAGGACGAAAACGAGGAAAGTGATTGGTCAGAGGACGAAAACGAGGACAGTGATTGATGCAGTTACTGAGAAAGCTAGAAAATGTTCTTTAGAGGAGTGTAGAAATGTTCTTTAGAAGAGTGTAGAAATGTTCTTTAGAGGAGTGTAGAAATGTTCTTTAGAAGAGTGTAGAAATGTTCTTTTGAAGAGTGTAGAAATGTTCTTTAGAAGAGTGTAGAAATGTTCTTTAGAAGAGTGTAGAAATGTTCTTTAGAAGAGTGTAGAAATGTTCTTTAGAAGAGTGTAGAAATGTTCTTTAGAAGAGTGTAGAAATGTTCTTTTGAAGAGTGTAGAAATGTTCTTTAGAGGAGTGTAGAAATGTTCTTTAGAAGAGTGTAGAAATGTTCTTTAGAAGAGTGTAGAAATGTTCTTTAGAGGAGTGTAGAAATGTTCTTTAGAAGAGTGTAGAAATGTTCTTTAGAAGAGTGTAGAAATGTTCTTTAGAAGAGTGTAGAAATGTTCTTTAGAAGAGTGTAGAAATGTTCTTTTGAAGAGTGTAGAAATGTTCTTTAGAAGAGTGTAGAAATGTTCTTTAGAGGAGTGTAGAAATGTTCTTTAGAGGAGTGTAGAAATGTTCTTCAGAAGAGTGTAGAAATGTTCTTTAGAGGAGTGTAGAAATGTTCTTTAGAAGAGTGTAGAAATGTTCTTTAGATTGTAGAGCAGAAGTTCAGATGGAACAACACCATGGGGCCGTACCTTCCTGATACTGAAGGTCAAAGGTGAAACCTTCAGGCTGGATGTTCTTTGTTTGATCTTTTCTCGCTGCTCAGCTGAAACAATTTTTGTCCCGATCTTCGTCATCTTCTTCTCAATGTTCTGCTTGGAGAACGCTTTCTTCAGACTGTCCACCTGCAGACGGAGAGACAGGTGAGCCTGATTTGGTTAACCTGTCTGTGTTACCTGTCTCTGGTTACCTGTCTCCTGTCACCTGTCTCTAGTCACCTGTCTCTAGTTACCTGTCTGTGGTCACCTGTCTCTTCTTACCTGTTTCTTGTCACCTGTCTCTTGTCACTTGTCTCTAGTTACCTGTCTGTGGTCACCTGTCTCTTCTTACCTGTTTCTTGTCACCTGTCTCTTGTCACTTGTCTCTAGTTACCTGTCTCTGGTTATCTGTCTCCTGTCACCTGTCTCTAGTCACCTGTCTCTTCTTACCTGTTTCTTGTCACCTGTCTCTTGTCACTTGTCTCTAGTTACCTGTCTCTGGTTATCTGTCTCCTGTCACCTGTCTCTAGTCACCTGTCTCTTCTTACCTGTTTCTTGTTACCTGTCTGTGGTCACCTGTCTCTGGTTATCTGTCTCCTGTCAACTGTCTCTAGTCACCTGTCTCTTCTTACCTGTCTCTCGTCACCTGTCTCTGGTTACCTGTCTGTGGTCACCTGTCTCTGGTTATCTGTCTCCTGCCACCTGTCTCTAGTTACCTGTCTCTAGTTACCTGTCTCTAGTTACCTGTCTCTTGTCACCTGTCTCTGGTCACCTGTCTCTGGTTACCTGTCTCCTGTCACCTGTCTCTAGTCACCTGTCTCTAGTTACCTGTCTGTGGTCACCTGTCTCTTCTTACCTGTTTCTTGTCACCTGTCTCTTGTCACTTGTCTCTAGTTACCTGTCTGTGGTCACCTGTCTCTTCTTACCTGTTTCTTGTCACCTGTCTCTTGTCACTTGTCTCTAGTTACCTGTCTCTGGTTATCTGTCTCCTGTCACCTGTCTCTAGTCACCTGTCTCTTCTTACCTGTTTCTTGTCACCTGTCTCTTGTCACTTGTCTCTAGTTACCTGTCTCTGGTTATCTGTCTCCTGTCACCTGTCTCTAGTCACCTGTCTCTTCTTACCTGTTTCTTGTTACCTGTCTGTGGTCACCTGTCTCTGGTTATCTGTCTCCTGTCAACTGTCTCTAGTCACCTGTCTCTTCTTACCTGTCTCTCGTCACCTGTCTCTGGTTACCTGTCTGTGGTCACCTGTCTCTGGTTATCTGTCTCCTGCCACCTGTCTCTAGTTACCTGTCTCTAGTTACCTGTCTCTAGTTACCTGTCTCTTGTCACCTGTCTCTGGTCACCTGTCTCTGGTCACCTGTCTCTAGTCACCTGTCTCTGGTCACGTGTCTCTGGTTACCTCTCTCTAGTCACCTGTCTGTTGTTACCTGTCTCTAGTCACCTGTCTCTAGTCACCTGTCTGTGGTTACCTGTCTCTTGTCACCTGTCTGTGGTCACCTGTCTCTGGTTATCTGTCTCCTGTCACCTGTCTCTATTCACCTGTCTGTGGTTACCTGTCTCTTGTCACCTATCTGTGGTCACCTGTCTCCTGTCACCTGTCTCTAGTCACCTGTCTCTGGTCACGTGTCTGTGGTTACCTCTCTCTAGTCACCTGTCTGTTGTTACCTGTCTCTAGTCACCTGTCTCTAGTCACCTATCTCTTCTTACCTGTTTCTTGTCACCTGTCTCTTGTCACTTGTCTCTAGTCACCTGTCTCTTCTTACCTGTTTCTTGTCACCTGTCTCTTGTCACTTGTCTCTAGTTACCTGTCTGTGGTCACCTGTCTCTTCTTACCTGTTTCTTGTCACCTGTCTCTTGTCACTTGTCTCTAGTTACCTGTCTCTGGTTATCTGTCTCCTGTCACCTGTCTCTAGTCACCTGTCTCTTCTTACCTGTTTCTTGTCACCTGTCTCTTGTCACTTGTCTCTAGTTACCTGTCTCTGGTTATCTGTCTCCTGTCACCTGTCTCTAGTCACCTGTCTCTTCTTACCTGTTTCTTGTCACCTGTCTCTGGTTACCTGTCTGTGGTCACCTGTCTCTGGTTATCTGTCTCCTGTCACCTGTCTCTAGTCACCTGTCTCTTCTTACCTGTCTCTTGTCACCTGTCTCTGGTTACCTGTCTGTGGTCACCTGTCTCTGGTTATCTGTCTCCTGCCACCTGTCTCTAGTTACCTGTCTCTAGTTACCTGTCTCTTGTCACCTGTCTCTAGTCACCTGTCTCTGGTCACCTGTCTCTAGTCACCTGTCTCTGGTCACGTGTCTCTGGTTACCTCTCTCTAGTCACCTGTCTGTTGTTACCTGTCTCTAGTCACCTGTCTCTAGTCACCTGTCTGTGGTTACCTGTCTCTGGTCACCTGTCTGTGGTCACCTGTCTCTGGTTATCTGTCTCCTGTCACCTGTCTCTATTCACCTGTCTGTGGTTACCTGTCTCTTGTCACCTATCTGTGGTCACCTGTCTCCTGTCACCTGTCTCTAGTCACCTGTCTCTGGTCAGGTGTCTCTGGTTACCTCTCTCTAGTCACCTGTCTGTTGTTACCTGTCTCTAGTCACCTGTCTCTAGTCACCTATCTCTTCTTACCTGTTTCTTGTCACCTGTCTCTTGTCACTTGTCTCTAGTCACCTGTCTCTTCTTACCTGTTTCTTGTCACCTGTCTCTTGTCACTTGTCTCTAGTTACCTGTCTGTGGTCACCTGTCTCTTCTTACCTGTTTCTTGTCACCTGTCTCTTGTCACTTGTCTCTAGTTACCTGTCTCTGGTTATCTGTCTCCTGTCACCTGTCTCTAGTCACCTGTCTCTTCTTACCTGTTTCTTGTCACCTGTCTCTTGTCACTTGTCTCTAGTTACCTGTCTCTGGTTATCTGTCTCCTGTCACCTGTCTCTAGTCACCTGTCTCTTCTTACCTGTCTCTCGTCACCTGTCTCTGGTTACCTGTCTGTGGTCACCTGTCTCTGGTTATCTGTCTCCTGCCACCTGTCTCTAGTTACCTGTCTCTAGTTACCTGTCTCTAGTTACCTGTCTCTTGTCACCTGTCTCTAGTCACCTGTCTCTGGTCACCTGTCTCTAGTCACCTGTCTCTGGTCACGTGTCTCTGGTTACCTCTCTCTAGTCACCTGTCTGTTGTTACCTGTCTCTAGTCACCTGTCTCTAGTCACCTGTCTGTGGTTACCTGTCTCTTGTCACCTGTCTGTGGTCACCTGTCTCTGGATATCTGTCTCCTGTCACCTGTCTCTATTCACCTGTCTGTGGTTACCTGTCTCTTGTCACCTATCTGTGGTCACCTGTCTCCTGTCACCTGTCTCTAGTCACCTGTCTCTGGTCACGTGTCTCTGGTTACCTCTCTCTAGTCACCTGTCTGTTGTTACCTGTCTCTAGTCACCTGTCTCTAGTCACCTATCTCTTCTTACCTGTTTCTTGTCACCTGTCCCTTGTCACTTGTCTCTAGTCACCTGTCTCTTCTTACCTGTTTCTTGTCACCTGTCTCTTGTCACTTGTCTCTAGTCACCTGTCTCTTCTTACCTGTTTCTTGTCACCTGTCTCTTGTCACTTGTCTCTAGTTACCTGTCTCTGGTTATCTGTCTCCTGTCACCTGTCTCTAGTCACCTGTCTCTTCTTACCTGTTTCTTGTCACCTGTCTCTAGTCACCTGTCTCTAGTTACCTGTCTCTGGTTATCTGTCTCCTGTCACCTGTCTCTAGTCACCTGTCTCTAGTTACCTGTCTGTGGTCACCTGTCTCTGGTTACCTGTCTCTGGTTATCTGTCTCCTGTCACCTGTCTCTAGTCACCTGTCTCTAGTTACCTGTCTGTGGTCACCTGTCTCTGGTCACCTGTCTCTAGTTACCTGTCTGTGGTCACCTGTCTCTGGTCACCTGTCTCTGGTCACCTGTCTTTAGTTACCTCTCTCTGGTCACCTGTCTCTAGTTACCTCTCTCTGGTCACCTATCTCTTCTTACCTGTTTCTTGTCACCTGTCTCTTGTCACTTGTCTCTAGTCACCTGTCTCTTCTTACCTGTTTCTTGTCACCTGTCTCTTGTCACCTGTCTCTAGTTACCTGTCTCTGGTTATCTGTCTCCTGTCACCTGTCTCTAGTCACCTGTCTCTAGTTACCTGTCTGTGGTCACCTGTCTCTGGTTACCTGTCTCTGGTTATCTGTCTCCTGTCACCTGTCTCTAGTCACCTGTCTCTAGTTACCTGTCTGTGGTCACCTGTCTCTAGTCACCTGTCTCTAGTTACCTGTCTGTGGTCACCTGTCTCTGGTCACCTGTCTCTGGTCACCTGTCTTTAGTTACCTCTCTCTGGTCACCTGTCTCTAGTTACCTCTCTCTGGTCACCTGTCTCTAGTTACCTCTCTCTAGTCACCTGTCTGTTGTTACCTGTCTCTAGTCACCTGTCTCTGGTCACCTGTCTCTAGTCACCTGTCTCTGGTCACGTGTCTCTGGTTACCTCTCTCTAGTCACCTGTCTGTTGTTACCTGTCTCTAGTCACCTGTCTTTAGTTACCTGTCTGTGGTCACCTGTCTCTGGTTACCTGTCTCTGGTTATCTGTCTCCTGTCACCTGTCTCTAGTCACCTGTCTCTAGTTACCTGTCTGTGGTCACCTGTCTCTAGTTACCTGTCTGTGGTCACCTGTCTCTGGTCACCTGTCTCTGGTCACCTGTCTTTAGTTACCTCTCTCTGGTCACCTGTCTCTAGTTACCTCTCTCTGGTCACCTGTCTCTAGTTACCTCTCTCTGGTCACCTGTCTCTAGTTACCTCTCTCTAGTCACCTGTCTGTTGTTACCTGTCTCTAGTCACCTGTCTCTGGTCACCTGTCTCTAGTCACCTGTCTCTGGTCACGTGTCTCTGGTTACCTCTCTCTAGTCACCTGTCTGTTGTTACCTGTCTCTAGTCACCTGTCTCTAGTTACCTGTCTGTGGTCACCTGTCTCTGGTTACCTGTCTCTGGTTATCTGTCTCCTGTCACCTGTCTCTAGTCACCTGTCTCTAGTTACCTGTCTGTGGTCACCTGTCTCTAGTCACCTGTCTCTAGTTACCTGTCTGTGGTCACCTGTCTCTGGTCACCTGTCTTTAGTTACCTCTCTCTGGTCACCTGTCTCTAGTTACCTCTCTCTGGTCACCTGTCTCTAGTTACCTCTCTCTGGTCACCTGTCTCTAGTTACCTCTCTCTAGTCACCTGTCTGTTGTTACCTGTCTCTAGTCACCTGTCTCTGGTCACCTGTCTCTAGTCACCTGTCTCTGGTCACGTGTCTCTGGTTACCTCTCTCTAGTCACCTGTCTGTTGTTACCTGTCTCTAGTCACCTGTCTTTCTCACCTTCTTCAGACTGGAGCGCTTCAGTTTCTCTGCTCTGGACTTCTCCATGTTCTCCAGGTCCTGAGGCCAGAGCTCCTCCTCCTCAACCTCAGCGTCCAGCCCCACATCCTCGTCTGATGAGAGGTCGATGGTGTGGAGCGCGCTCTCTTGGGAACGGTTTCCATCAACAACGCCGGCTGATTCATCACCTTCCTCTATGACCTCATCACGCGGGAACGGAGGAGGATCCTTAACAAAGACGGTGGAGGGGATCTCATTCTCCTCCTGAAAGAGACCCACAAAAAAGGTGTTACAGTGGGACGCAACAACGATACAGCAATACAACAACAACGACATGACAACTACAAACAAAAGAAAAATATAGAGAGGATACCAACAACACAACAACAAACACAACAGAACAACAAGAACACCACGACAACAACAACAGAACAACAGCAACAGAACTATAAAAACAACAACACCACAACGACAACAGAAAACAACAACAACAACAACAGAACAACAGAAACAGAACTATAAAAAGAACAACACCACAACGACAACAGAAAACAACAACAACAACAACAAAACAACAGCAACAGAACTATAAAAAGAACATCACCACAACAACAACAGAACAACAACAAACTACACGACAACAACAACAGAACAACAGAAACAGAACTATAAAAAGAACAACACCACAACAACAACAGAAAACAACAACACGATAACAACAACAACAGAACAACAACAAGAACTACACGACAACAACAACGACATAAAATACAAACAACAGAAAAACATAAAGAGAACAAGAACAAGAACAGCAAAAAAATCAACAACAGAACTATAAAAAGAACAACACAACAAAGACAACAGAAAATGACAACACAACAACAACAACAACACGACAACAACAGAACAACAACAACAGAAGAAAAACAAAATTGTTACAATACAACAAAACAACAAAAGTACTCTGGTTCTGATCTGGGTTTCCTCGTCAGTCTGGCTATGATCCAGGTCTATGCCTGTAAGAAGAGGTTTCTGCTCTCTAGAAGGTTCTTAGTTCTGGTTTCATGTGGGTCTGTGTTGGGTCAATACTAGAACAGAGAATCCGGTCTAGACTGGCCATCTTTAGAAAGACCTTACAGATTACTTTAGTTATGAATGTGAGCTGTACAAAAAGGTTGACTGATTAGTCGATGAGCTAATTGAATGACCCTTTTTAAAATTTGACCTCTGACCTGGAAGATGAGCACTTTGAAGTTGTTCCTGTTGATCAGGTGGGCGTGGTTTGCCTCAAGCTTCTTTACCTGGATGCCCTGCCGCTCCATCTTATCCCGTACCTACAGAGGAGAGCCCATTTGTGACTGATGTATGACCACCTGCCAGGTGTGACTGATGTCAGAACACCTGCCAGGTGTGACTGATGTCAGAACACCTGCCAGGTCTGACTGATGTCAGACCACCTGTCAGGTGTGACTGATGTCTGACCACCTGCCAGGTGTGACTGATGTCTGACCACCTGCCAGGTGTGACTGATGTATGACCACCTGCCAGGTGTGACTGATGTAAGGACACCTGCCAGGTGTGACTGATGTCAGACCACCTGCTAGGTGTGACTGATGTATGACCATGTGCCAGGTGTGACTGATGTATGACCATGTGCCAGGTGTGACATATGTCAGACCACCTGTCAGGTGTGACTGATGTCAGACCACCTGCCAGGTGTGACTGATGTCAGACCATGTGCCAGGTGTGACTGATGTCAGACCACCTGCCAGGTGTGACTGATGTCAGACCACCTGCCAGGTGTGACTGATGTCAGACCACCTGCCAGGTGTGACTGATGTCTGACCACCTGCCAGGTGTGACTGATATATGACCACCTGCCAGGTGTGACTGATGTAAGGACACCTGCCAGGTGTGACTGATGTCAGACCACCTGCCAGGTGTGACTGATGTATGAACATGTGCCAGGTGTGACATATGTCAGACCACCTGCCAGGTGTGACTGATGTCAGACCACCTGTCAGGTGTGACTGATGTCTGACCACCTGCCAGGTGTGACTGATGTCAGACCATCTGCCAGGTGTGACTGAAGTATGACCATCTGCCAGGTGTGACTGATGTATGACCATCTGCCAGGTGTGACTGATGTCAGACCATCTGCCAGGTGTGACTGATGTAAGGACACCTGCCAGGTGTGACTGATGTCTGACCACCTGCCAGGTGTGACTGATGTCAGATCATCTGCCAGGTGTGACTGATGTAAGGACACCTGCCAGGTGTGACTGATGTATGACCATGTGCCAGGTGTGACTGATTTATGACCATGTGCCAGGTGTGACATATATCAGACCACCTGTCAGGTGAGACTGATGTCAGAACACCTGCCAGGTGTGACTGATGTCAGAACACCTGCCAGGTGTGACTGATGTCAGACCACCTGTCAGGTGTGACTGATGTCAGAACACCTGCCAGGTGTGACTGATGTCAGACCACCTGCCAGGTGTGACTGATGTATGACCACCTGCCAGGTGTGACTGATGTAAGGACACCTGCCAGGTGTGACTGATGTATGACCATCTGCCAGGTGTGACTGATGTAAGGACACCTGCCAGGTGTGAATGATATCAGACCACCTGCCAGGTGTGACTGATGTCAGACCACCTGCCAGGTGTGACTGATGTCACACCACCTGCCAGGTGTGACTGATGTAAGGACACCTGCCAGGTGTGACTGATGTCTGACCACCTGCCAGGTGTGACTGATGTAAGGACACCTGCCAGGTGTGACTGATGTATCACCATGTGCCAGGTGTGACTGATTTATGACCATGTGCCAGGTGTGACATATGTCAGACCACCTGTCAGGTGTGACTGATGTCAGAACACCTGCCAGGTGTGACTGATGTCAGACCACCTGCCAGGTGTGACTGATGTATGACCACCTGCCAGGTGTGACTGATGTAAGGACACCTGCCAGGTGTGACTGATGTATGACCATCTGCCAGGTGTGACTGATGTAAGGACACCTGCCAGGTGTGAATGATATCAGACCACCTGCCAGGTGTGACTGATGTCACACCACCTGCCAGGTGTGACTGATGTCACACCACCTACCAGGTGTGACTGATGTCAGACCACCTGCCAGGTGTGACTGATATCAGACCACCTGCCAGGTGTGACTGATGTAAGGACACCTGCCAGGTGTGAATGATATCAGACCACCTGCCAGGTGTGACTGATGTCAGACCACCTGCCAGGTGTGACTGATGTCACACCACCTGCCAGGTGTGACTGATGTAAGGACACCTGCCAGGTGTGACTGATGTCTGACCACCTGCCAGGTGTGACTGATGTAAGGACACCTGCCAGGTGTGACTGATGTATCCCCATGTGCCAGGTGTGACTGATTTATGACCATGTGCCAGGTGTGACTGATGTCAGACCACCTGTCAGGTGTGACTAATGTCAGAACACCTGCCAGGTGTGACTGATGTCAGACCACCTGCCAGGTGTGACTGATGTATGACCACCTGCCAGGTGTGACTGATGTCAGACCACCTGCTAGGTGTGACTGATGTATGACCATGTGCCAGGTGTGACTGATGTATGACCATGTGCCAGGTGTGACTGCTGTCAGACCACCTGCCAGGTGTGACTGATGTCAGACCATGTGCCAGGTGTGACTGATGTCAGACCATCTGCCAGGTGTGACTGATGTCAGACCACCTGCCAGGTGTGACTGATGTCAGACCACCTGCCAGGTGTGACTGATGTCTGACCACCTGTCAGGTGTGACTGATATATGACCACCTGCCAGGTGTGACTGATGTAAGGACACCTGCCAGGTGTGACTGATGTCAGACCACCTGCCAGGTGTGACTGATGTATGAACATGTGCCAGGTGTGACATATGTCAGACCACCTGCTAGGTGTGACTGATGTCAGACCACCTGTCAGGTGTGACTGATGTATGAACATGTGCCAGGTGTGACTGATGTCAGACCATCTGCCAGGTGTGACTGATGTCAGACCACCTGTCAGGTGTGACTGATGTATGACCATCTGCCAGGTGTGACTGATGTCAGACCATCTGCCAGGTGTGACTGATGTAAGGACACCTGCCAGGTGTGACTGATGTCTGACCACCTGCCAGGTGTGACTGATGTCAGATCATCTGCCAGGTGTGACTGATGTAAGGACACCTGCCAGGTGTGACTGATGTATGACCATGTGCCAGGTGTGACTGATTTATGACCATGTGCCAGGTGTGACATATGTCAGACCACCTGTCAGGTGTGACTGATGTCAGAACACCTGCCAGGTGTGACTGATGTCAGAACACCTGCCAGGTGTGACTGATGTCTGACCACCTGTCAGGTGTGACTGATGTCAGAACACCTGCCAGGTGTGACTGATGTCAGACCACCTGCCAGGTGTGACTGATGTATGACCACCTGCCAGGTGTGACTGATGTCAGACCACCTGCCAGGTGTGACTGATATCAGACCACCTGCCAGGTGTGACTGATGTATGACCATGTGCCAGGTGTGACTGATTTATGACCATGTGCCAGGTGTGACATATGTCAGACCACCTGCCAGGTGTGACTGATGTCAGAACACCTGCCAGGTGTGACTGATGTCAGACCACCTGTCAGGTGTGACTGATGTCAGAACACCTGCCAGGTGTGACTGATGTCAGACCACCTGCCAGGTGTGACTGATGTATGACCACCTGCCAGGTGTGACTGATGTAAGGACACCTGCCAGGTGTGACTGATGTATGACCACCTGTCAGGTGTGACTGATGTCAGACCACCTGCCAGGTGTGACTGATGTCAGAACACCTGCCAGGTGTGACTGATGTCAGACCACCTGCCAGGTGTGACTGATGTCAGATCACCTGCAATGTGTGACTGATTTCAGACCACCTGCCAGGTGTGACTGATGTCAGACCACCTGCCAGGTGTGACTGATATCAGACCACCTGCCAGGTGTGACTGATGTCAGACCACCTGCCAGGTGTGACTGATGTAAGGACACCTGCCAGGTGTGACTGATGTATGACCATCTGCCAGGTGTGACTGATGTAAGGACACCTGCCAGGTGTGACTGATGTCAGACCACCTGCCAGGTGTGACTGATGTCAGACCACCTGCCAGGTGTGACTGATGTCAGACCACCTGCCAGGTGTGACTGATGTCAGAACACCTGCCAGGTGTGACTGATGTCAGACCACCTGCCAGGTGTGACTGATGTCAGAACACCTGCCAGGTGTGACTGATGTCAGACCACCTGCCAGGTGTGACTGATGTCAGACCACCTGCCAGGTGTGACTGATATCAGACCACCTGCCAGGTGTGACTGATGTCAGACCACCTGCCAGGTGTGACTGATGTCAGACCACCTGTCAGGTGTGACTGATGTCAGACCACCTGCCAGGTGTGACTGATGTCAGAACACCTGCCAGGTGTGACTGATGTCAGACCACCTGCCAGGTGTGACTGATGTCAGAACACCTGCCAGGTGTGACTGATGTAAGAACACCTGCCAGGTGTGACTGATGTCAGACCACCTGTCAGGTGTGACTGATGTCAGAACACCTGCCAGGTGTGACTGATGTCAGACCACCTGCCAGGTGTGACTGATGTATGACCACCTGCCAGGTGTGACTGATGTAAGGACACCTGCCAGGTGTGACTGATGTATGACCATCTGCCAGGTGTGACTGATGTAAGGACACCTGCCAGGTGTGACTGATATCAGACCACCTGCCAGGTGTGACTGATGTCAGACCACCTGCCAGGTGTGACTGATGTCACACCACCTGCCAGGTGTGACTGATGTAAGGACACCTGCCAGGTGTGACTGATGTCTGACCACCTGCCAGGTGTGACTGATGTAAGGACACCTGCCAGGTGTGACTGATGTATCACCATGTGCCAGGTGTGACTGATTTATGACCATGTGCCAGGTGTGACATATGTCAGACCACCTGTCAGGTGTGACTGATGTCAGAACACCTGCCAGGTGTGACTGATGTCAGACCACCTGCCAGGTGTGACTGATGTATGACCACCTGCCAGGTGTGACTGATGTAAGGACACCTGCCAGGTGTGACTGATGTATGACCATCTGCCAGGTGTGACTGATGTAAGGACACCTGCCAGGTGTGAATGATATCAGACCACCTGCCAGGTGTGACTGATGTCACACCACCTGCCAGGTGTGACTGATGTCACACCACCTACCAGGTGTGACTGATGTCAGACCACCTGCCAGGTGTGACTGATATCAGACCACCTGCCAGGTGTGACTGATGTAAGGACACCTGCCAGGTGTGAATGATATCAGACCACCTGCCAGGTGTGACTGATGTCAGACCACCTGCCAGGTGTGACTGATGTCACACCACCTGCCAGGTGTGACTGATGTAAGGACACCTGCCAGGTGTGACTGATGTCTGACCACCTGCCAGGTGTGACTGATGTAAGGACACCTGCCAGGTGTGACTGATGTATCCCCATGTGCCAGGTGTGACTGATTTATGACCATGTGCCAGGTGTGACTGATGTCAGACCACCTGTCAGGTGTGACTGATGTCAGAACACCTGCCAGGTGTGACTGATGTCAGACCACCTGCCAGGTGTGACTGATGTATGACCACCTGCCAGCTGTGACTGATGTCAGACCACCTGCTAGGTGTGACTGATGTATGACCATGTGCCAGGTGTGACTGATGTCAGACCACCTGCCAGGTGTGACTGCTGTCAGACCACCTGCCAGGTGTGACTGATGTCAGACCATGTGCCAGGTGTGACTGATGTCAGACCATCTGCCAGGTGTGACTGATGTCAGACCACCTGCCAGGTGTGACTGATGTCAGACCACCTGCCAGGTGTGACTGATGTCTGACCACCTGTCAGGTGTGACTGATATGACCACCTCCCAGGTGTGACTGAAGTCACCACACCTGCCAGGTGTGACTGATGTCAGACCACCTGCCAGGTGTGACTGATGTATGAACATGTGCCAGGTGTGACATATGTCAGACCACCTGCTAGGTGTGACTGATGTCAGACCACCTGTCAGGTGTGACTGATGTATGAACATGTGCCAGGTGTGACTGATGTCAGACCATCTGCCAGGTGTGACTGATGTCAGACCACCTGTCAGGTGTGACTGATGTATGACCATCTGCCAGGTGTGACTGATGTCAGACCATCTGCCAGGTGTGACCGATGTAAGGACACCTGCCAGGTGTGACTGATGTCTGACCACCTGCCAGGTGTGACTGATGTCAGATCATCTGCCAGGTGTGACTGATGTAAGGACACCTGCCAGGTGTGACTGATGTATGACCATGTGCCAGGTGTGACTGATTTATGACCATGTGCCAGGTGTGACATATGTCAGACCACCTGTCAGGTGTGACTGATGTCAGAACACCTGCCAGGTGTGACTGATGTATGACCATCTGCCAGGTGTGACTGATGTAAGGACACCTGCCAGGTGTGAATGATATCAGACCACCTGCCAGGTGTGACTGATGTCAGACCACCTGCCAGGTGTGACTGATGTCACACCACCTGCCAGGTGTGACTGATGTAAGGACACCTGCCAGGTGTGACTGATGTCTGACCACCTGCCAGGTGTGACTGATGTATGACCACCACCCAGGTGTGACTGATGTATGACCATGTGCCAGGTGTGACTGATTTATGACCATGTGCCAGGTGTGACATATGTCAGACCACCTGTCAGGTGTGACTGATGTCAGAACACCTGCCAGGTGTGACTGATGTCAGACCACCTGCCAGGTGTGACTGATATCAGACCACCTGCCAGGTGTGACTGATGTATGACCATGTGCCAGGTGTGACTGATTTATGACCATGTGCCAGGTGTGACATATGTCAGACCACCTGCCAGGTGTGACTGATGTCAGAACACCTGCCAGGTGTGACTGATGTCAGACCACCTGCCAGGTGTGACTGATGTATGACCACCTGCCAGGTGTGACTGATATCAGACCACCTGCCAGGTGTGACTGATGTCAGACCACCTGCCAGGTGTGACTGATGTCAGATCACCTGCAATGTGTGACTGATTTCAGACCACCTGCCAGGTGTGACTGATGTCAGACCACCTGCCAGGTGTGACTGATATCAGACCACCTGCCAGGTGTGACTGATGTCAGACCACCTGCCAGGTGTGACTGATGTAAGGACACCTGCCAGGTGTGACTGATGTATGACCATCTGCCAGGTGTGACTGATGTAAGGACACCTGCCAGGTGTGACTGATGTCAGACCACCTGCCAGGTGTGACTGATGTCAGATCACCTGCCAGGTGTGACTGATGTCAGACCACCTGCCAGGTGTGACTGATGTCAGAACACCTGCCAGGTGTGACTGATGTCAGACCACCTGCCAGGTGTGACTGATGTCACACCACCTGCCAGGTGTGACTGATTTCAGACCACCTGCCAGGTGTGACTGATGTCAGACCACCTGCCAGGTGTGACTGATATCAGACCACCTGCCAGGTGTGACTGATGTCAGACCACCTGCCAGGTGTGACTGATGTCAGACCACCTGTCAGGTGTGACTGATGTCAGACCACCTGCCAGGTGTGACTGATGTCAGAACACCTGCCAGGTGTGACTGATGTCAGACCACCTGCCAGGTGTGACTGATGTCAGAACACCTGCCAGGTGTGACTGATTTCAGACCACCTGCCAGGTGTGACTGATGTCAGACCACCTGCCAGGTGTGACTGATATCAGACCACCTGCCAGGTGTGACTGATGTCAGACCACCTGCCAGGTGTGACTGATGTAAGGACACCTGCCAGGTGTGACTGATGTATGACCATCTGCCAGGTGTGACTGATGTAAGGACACCTGCCAGGTGTGACTGATGTCAGACCACCTGCCAGGTGTGACTGATGTCAGACCACCTGCCAGGTGTGACTGATGTCAGACCACCTTCCAGGTGTGACTGATGTCAGACCACCTGCCAGGTGTGACTGATGTCACACTTCCTGCCAGGTGTGACTGATGTATGACCACCTCCCGGGTGTGACTGATGTATGACCACCTGCCAGGTGTGACTGATGTCAGACCACCTGCCAGGTGTGACTGATGTCAGACCACCTGTCAGGTGTGACTGATGTCTGACCATCTGCCAGGTGTGACTGATGTCAGACCACCTGCCAGGTGTGACTGATATCTGACCACCTGCCAGGTGTGACTGATGTCTGACCACCTGCCAGGTGTGACTGATGTAAGGACACCTGCCATGTGTGACTGATGTCAGACCACCTGCCAGGTGTGACTGATGTATGACCATGTGCCAGGTGTGACATATGTCAGACCACCTGCCAGGTGTGACTGATGTCAGACCACCTGCCAGGTGTGACTGATGTCTGACCACCTGCCAGGTGTGACTGATGTCAGACCATCTGCCAGGTGTGACTGATGTCAGACCACCTGTCAGGTGTGACTGATGTATGACCATCTGCCAGGTGTGACTGATGTCAGACCACCTGCCAGGTGTGACTGATGTAAGGACACCTGCCAGGTGTGACTGATGTCTGACCACCTGCCAGGTGTGACTGATGTCAGACCACCTGCCAGGTGTGACTGATGTAAGGACACCTGCCAGGTGTGACTGATGTATGACCATGTGCCAGGTGTGACTGATTTATGACCATGTGCCAGGTGTGACTGATGTCAGACCACCTGTCAGGTGTGACTGATGTCAGAACACCTGCCAGGTGTGACTGATGTCAGACCACCTGCCAGGTGTGACTGATGTATGACCACCTGCCAGGTGTGACTGATGTAAGGACACCTGCCAGGTGTGACTGATGTATGACCACCTGTCAGGTGTGACTGATGTCAGACCACCTGCCAGGTGTGACATATGTCAGACCACCTGCCAGGTGTGACTGATATCAGACCACCTGCCAGGTGTGACTGATGTCAGACCACCTGCCAGGTGTGACTGATATCAGACCACCTGCCAGGTGTGACTGATGTCAGACCACCTGCCAGGTGTGACTGATGTCAGACCACCTGCCAGGTGTGACTGATATCAGACCATCAGCCAGATGTGACTGATGTAAGGACACCTGCCAGGTGTGACTGATATCAGACCACCTGCCAGGTGTGACTGATGTCACACCACCTGCCAGGTGTGACTGATGTAAGGACACCTGCCAGGTGTGACTGATGTCAGACCACCTGCCAGGTGTTACTGATGTCAGAACACCTTCCAGGTGTGACTGATGTCAGACTTCCTGCCAGGTGTGACTGATGTATGACCACCACCCAGGTGTGACTGATGTATGACCATGTGCCAGGTGTGACTGATTTATGACCATGTGCCAGGTGTGACATATGTCAGACCACCTGTCAGGTGTGACTGATGTCAGAACACCTGCCAGGTGTGACTGATGTCAGAACACCTGCCAGGTGTGACTGATGTCAGACCACCTGTCAGGTGTGACTGATGTCAGAACACCTGCCAGGTGTGACTGATGTCAGACCACCTGCCAGGTGTGACTGATGTATGACCACCTGCCAGGTGTGACTGATGTAAGGACACCTGCCAGGTGTGACTGATGTATGACCACCTGCCAGGTGTGACTGATGTCAGACCACCTGCCAGGTGTGACTGATGTCAGACCACCTGCCATGTGTGACTGATGTCAGACCACCTGCCAGGTGTGACTGATGTCAGAACACCTGCCAGGTGTGACTGATGTCAGACCACCTGTCAGGTGTGACTGATGTCAGAACACCTGCCAGGTGTGACTGATGTCAGGACACCTGCCAGGTGTGACTGATGTCAGACCACCTGCCAGGTGTGACTGATATCAGACCACCTGCCAGGTGTGACTGATGTCAGACCACCTGCCAGGTGTGACTGATGTAAGGACACCTGCCAGGTGTGACTGATGTATGACCATCTGCCAGGTGTGACTGATGTAAGGACACCTGCCAGGTGTGACTGATATCAGACCACCTGCCAGGTGTGACTGATGTCAGACCACCTGCCAGGTGTGACTGATGTCAGACCACCTGCCAGGTGTGACTGATGTCAGACCACCTTCCAGGTGTGACTGATGTCAGAACACCTGCCAGGTGTGACTGATGTCACACTTCCTGCCAGGTGTGACTGATGTATGACCACCTCCCGGGTGTGACTGATGTATGACCACCTGCCAGGTGTGACTGATGTCAGACCACCTGCCAGGTGTGACTGATGTCAGACCACCTGTCAGGTGTGACTGATGTCTGACCATCTGCCAGGTGTGACTGATGTCAGACCACCTGCCAGGTGTGACTGATATCTGACCACCTGCCAGGTGTGACTGATGTCTGACCACCTGCCAGGTGTGACTGATGTAAGGACACCTGCCAGGTGTGACTGATGTCAGACCACCTGCCAGGTGTGACTGATGTATGACCATGTGCCAGGTGTGACATATGTCAGACCACCTGCCAGGTGTGACTGATGTCAGACCACCTGTCAGGTGTGACTGATGTCTGACCACCTGCCAGGTGTGACTGATGTCAGACCATCTGCCAGGTGTGACTGATGTCAGACCACCTGTCAGGTGTGACTGATGTATGACCATCTGCCAGGTGTGACTGATGTCAGACCACCTGCCAGGTGTGACTGATGTAAGGACACCTGCCAGGTGTGACTGATGTCTGACCACCTGCCAGGTGTGACTGATGTATGACCACCTGCCAGGTGTGACTGATGTAAGGACACCTGCCAGGGGTGACTGATGTATGACCATGTGCCAGGTGTGACTGATTTATGACCATGTGCCAGGTGTGACTGATGTCAGACCACCTGTCAGGTGTGACTGATGTCAGAACACCTGCCAGGTGTGACTGATGTCAGACCACCTTCCAGGTGTGACTGATGTATGACCACCTGCCAGGTGTGACTGATGTAAGGACACCTGCCAGGTGTGACTGATGTATGACCATCTGCCAGGTGTGACTGATGTCAGGACACCTGCCAGGTGTGACTGATGTCAGACCACCTGCCAGGTGTGACTGATGTCAGACCACCTGCCAGGTGTGACTGATGTCAGACCACCTGCCAGGTGTGACTGATGTATGACCATCTGCCAGGTGTGACTGATGTAAGGACACCTGCCAGGTGTGAATGATATCAGACCACCTGCCAGGTGTGACTGATGTCAGACCACCTGCCAGGTGTGACTGATGTCACACCACCTGCCAGGTGTGACTGATGTAAGGACACCTGCCAGGTGTGACTGATGTCTGACCACCTGCCAGGTGTGACTGATGTAAGGACACCTGCCAGGTTTGACTGATGTATCCCCATGTGCCAGGTGTGACTGATTTATGACCATGTGCCAGGTGTGACTGATGTAAGGACACCTGCCAGGTGTGACTGATGTCAGACCACCTGCCAGGTGTGACTGATGTATGACCATCTGCCAGGTGTGACTGATGTCAGACCACCTGCCAGGTGTGACTGATGTAAGGACACCTGCCAGGTGTGACTGATGTCTGACCAACTGCCAGGTGTGACTGATGTATGACCACCTGCCAGGTGTGACTGATGTAAGGACACCTGCCAGGTGTGACTGATGTCTGACCACCTGCCAGGTGTGACTGATGTATGACCATGTGCCAGGTGTGACATATGTCAGACCACCTGTCAGGTGTGACTGATGTCAGAACACCTGCCAGGTGTGACTGATGTCAGACCACCTGCCAGGTGTGACTGATGTATGACCATCTGCCAGGTGTGACTGATGTAAGGACACCTGCTAGGTGTGACTGATGTATGACCATCTGCCAGGTGTGACATATGTCAGACCACCTTTCAGGTGTGACTGATATCAGACCACCTGCCAGGTGTGAGTGATGTCAGACCACCTGCCAGGTGTGACTGATGTCAGACCACCTGCCAGGTGTTACTGATGTCAGACCACCTGCCAGGTGTGACTGATGTCAGACCACCTGCCAGGTGTGACTGATGTCAGACCACCTTCCAGGTGTGACTGATGTCAGAACACCTGCCAGGTGTGACTGATGTCACACTTCCTGCCAGGTGTGACTGATGTCAGACCACCTGCCAGGTGTGACTGATGTAAGGACACCTGCCAGGTGTGACTGATGTCTGACCAACTGCCAGGTGTGACTGATGTCTGACCACCTGCCAGGTGTGACTGATGTAAGGACACCTGCCAGGTGTGACTGATGTCAGACCACCTGCCAGGTGTGACTGATGTATGACCATGTGCCAGGTGTGACATATGTCAGACCACCTGTCAGGTGTGACTGATGTCAGAACACCTGCCAGGTGTGACTGATGTCAGACCACCTGCCAGGTGTGACTGATGTATGACCATCTGCCAGGTGTGACTGATGTAAGGACACCTGCTAGGTGTGACTGATGTATGACCATCTGCCAGGTGTGACATATGTCAGACCACCTTTCAGGTGTGACTGATATCAGACCACCTGCCAGGTGTGAGTGATGTCAGACCACCTGCCAGGTGTGACTGATGTCAGACCACCTGCCAGGTGTTACTGATGTCAGACCACCTGCCAGGTGTGACTGATATCAGACCACCTGCCAGGTGTGACTGATGTCAGACCACCTGTCAGGTGTTTATTGACCCTTCCTCACCTCCTTCATGGTGACTGACAGCTTACGGCTCTTGTCCAGCAGTTTGCTGACAGTGTTGGAAGTGTGACTGTGGCTCTTAGACAGCTTCGTCATGTCAGCCTGTATCCCTCTGACCACGCCCTCCATCTCCATCTGATGCACCTGAAAAAAACAACCAATCAGAGATCAGCTTCTGATCACGCTTTCCACTGGGGCTATTGGGGCCCGGGGCCCTGATGTCTCAGCAGCCTGCGTGTCTCTAGCTGTTGTAAGATTGAGCTGAAGCTCCTGAACATCGAAAACATTTGAGGAATGTTCACTCACAGCTCAATCAGACATCTGCTACCCGTCTGCTAACAGCCACTGTAAAGAGCTGCTGTGACATCAGAATGTGAGAACCAATCAAAGTTTGAGATTCAAATATCAGAAAGCACAGAGAATGTGGAGAGAAATGTCAACCAGAGCCTGAAACCCCCAAACAGTCTCTACGACAGCAGACACACCCACATATTCATCAGGATCTTTGAGGAATGTGGCGGTGCAAGGCAGAGACCAGTACTGCCCCCACTGATCCAAAATCAGCCATAGTGAATCAAATACTCTGAAACATCTCTTTTTAGAGAACTATGGGACATCCCACAATAGTGGATCCAAATCTAAAAAGAGCCACCAGTCCTTCTCTAGCTCTAAGAGGAACATCAGAGCTCAGACAGCACTGCTGATGAAGAACAGGGATCCTTCAACGAACCAAAATAGACGACTTATAAAAACATCAGACGACTTAATATCTTGATGATCAAATATGCCAACAGTCTCCCTGCAGGTAGACCTTCAGCAACTTTTGGAAACATGGCTGGAACTAGCCTCACTCCTCACTAGCTCCAACCACGCTTCAAAAGTCGCCAACTATGGCCGACTATTAGACAACAACACATGTAAGAGGTCTCAACATCCCCAGCTTCACCAACATTCCATCCTTGCCTTGAAGATGACATTCTCAAAGCCTATAAAACATTCCATCCTTGCAGTGAAGACAACATCCTCTAATCCTAAAAACATTCCATCCTTGCCTTGAAGATGACACCATCAAATCCTAAAAACAATGCATCCTTGCCTTGAAGATGACACCATGAAATCCTTAAAACATTCCATCCTTGCCTTGAAGATGACATCATCAAATTCTAAATAAACATTCCATCCTTGCCTTGAAGATGACATCCTCAAATCCTAAAAACATTCCATCCTTGCCGTGAAGATGACATCCTTAAATCTTTAAACATTCCATCCTTGCCTTGAAGATGACATCCTTAAATCTTTAAACATTCCATCCTTGCCTTGAAGATGACATCCTAAAATCTTTAAACATTCCATCTTTGCCTTGAAGATGACATCCTTAAATCTTTAAACATTCCATCCTTGCCTTGAAGATGACATCCTTAAATCTTTAAACATTCCATCCTTGCCTTGAAGATGACATCCTTAAATCTTTAAACATTCCATCCTTGCCTTGAAGATGACATCCTTAAATCTTTAAACATTCCATCCTTGCCTTGAAGATGACATCCTTAAATCTTTAAACATTCCATCCTTGCCTTGAAGATGACATCCTGGTAAATCTTTAAACATTCCATCCTTGCCTTGAAGATGACATCCTTAAATCTTTAAACATTCCATCCTTGCCTTGAAGATGACATCCTTAAATCTTTAAACATTCCATCCTTGCCTTGAAGATGACATCCTTAAATCTTTAAACATTCCATCCTTGCCTTGAAGATGACATCCTCAAAGCTTATAAACAGAAAACTTAAACAGCTGCTCTCTGTTTTTCTGACTCTGATCAGATGACCCTATCTGACCTCATCATGAGAACCCCGTAGAACACGGGACCCTATCTGTCCTCATCATGAGAACCCCGTAGAACACGGGACCCTATCTGTGCTCATCATGAGAACCCCGTAGAACACGGGACCCTATCTGTCCTCATCATGAGAACCCCGTAGAACACGGGACCCTATCTGACCTCATCATGAGAACCCCGTAGAACATGGGGCCCCAGGGACCATCAGCCAGCGCTGGTTAGAGAACGTTCTGACAAAGACATCTACACAGGTCCACCTTTTCTTACGTGGCTGGTTTATCACATTCTTCAAGTTCTAGCCTACATCTCGTTCTGGTTCTGTTCTAAGGTTTTTGAACTGCTTTCTGCAGGGTCCTGCTCTCACCTCCATCTTGTTCTGGTTCTAGTTCTGGTTCTGTTCTAAGGTAAGGGTCCTGCTCACACCTCCATCTTGTTCTGGTTCTAGTTCTGGTTCTGTTCTAATGTAAGGGTCCTGCTCACACCTCCATCTTGTTCTGGTTCTAGTTCTGCTCCTAGTTCTGGTTCTGTTCTAAGGTAAGGGTCCTGCTCTCACCTCCATCTTGTTCTGGTTCTAGTTCTGGTTCTAGTTCTGGTTCTGTTCTAAGGTAAGGGTCCTGCTCTCACCTCCATCTTGTTCTGGTTCTAGTTCTGGTTCTGTTCTAAGGTAAGGGTCCTGCTCTCACCTCTATCTTGTTCTGGTTCTAGTTCTGGTTCTGTTCTAATGTAAGGGTCCTGCTCACACCTCCATCTTGTTCTGGTTCTAGTTCTGGTTCTGTTCTAAGGTAAGGGTCCTGCTCTCACCTCCATCTTGTTCTGGTTCTAGTTCTGGTTCTGTTCTAAGGTAAGGGTCCTGCTCTCACCTCCATCTTGTTCTGGTTCTAGTTCTGGTTCTGTTCTAAGGTAAGGGTCCTGCTCTCACCTCTATCTTTTTCTGGTTCTAGTTCTGGTTCTGTTTTAAGGTAAGGGTCCTGCTCTTACCTCCATCTTGTTCTGGTTCTAGTTCTGGTTCTGTTCTAAGGTAAGGGTCCTGCTCTCACCTCCATCTTGTTCTGGTTCTAGTTCTGGTTCTGTTCTAAGGTAAGGGTCCTGCTCTCACCTCCATCTTGTTCTGGTTCTAGTTCTGGTTCTGTTCTAAGGTAAAGGTCCTGCTCTCACCTCCATCTTGTTCTGGTTCTGGTTCTGCTCCTAGTTCTGGTTCTGTTCTAAGGTAAGGGTCCTGCTCTCACCTCCATCTTGTTCTGGTTCTAGTTCTGGTTCTGTTCTAAGGTAAGGGTCCTGCTCTCACCTCTATCTTGTTCTGGTTCTAGTTCTGGTTCTGTTCTAAGGTAAGGGTCCTGCTCTCACCTCCATCTTGTTCTGGTTCTAGTTCTGGTTCTGTTCTAAGGTAAGGGTCCTGCTCTCACCTCCATCTTGTTCTGGTTCTAGTTCTGGTTCTGTTCTAAGGTAAGGGTCCTGCTCTCACCTCTATCTTGTTCTGGTTCTAGTTCTGGTTCTGTTTTAAGGTAAAGGTCCTGCTCTTACCTCCATCTTGTTCTGGTTCTAGTTCTGGTTCTGTTCTAAGTGAAGGGTCCTGCTCTCACCTCCATCTTGTTCTGGTTCTAGTTCTGGTTCTGTTCTAAGGTAAGGGTCCTGCTCTCACCTCTATCTTGTTCTGGTTCTAGTTCTGGTTCTGTTCTAAGGTAAGGGTCCTGCTCTCACCTCCATCTTGTTCTGGTTCTAGTTCTGCTCCTAGTTCTGGTTCTGTTCTAAGGTAAGGGTCCTGCTCTCACCTCCATCTTGTTCTGGTTCTAGTTCTGGTTCTGTTCTAAGGTAAGGGTCCTGCTCTCACCTCGATCTTGTTCTGGTTCTAGTTCTGGTTCTGTTCTAAGGTAAGGGTCCTGCTCTCACCTCCATCTTGTTCTGGTTCTAGTTCTGGTTCTGTTCTAAGGTAAGGGTCCTGCTCTCACCTCCATCTTGTTCTGGTTCTAGTTCTGGTTCTGTTCTAAGGTAAGGGTCCTGCTCTCACCTCCATCTTGTTCTGGTTCTAGTTCTGGTTCTGTTCTAAGGTAAGGGTCCTGCTCTCACCTCCATCTTGTTCTGGTTCTAGTTCTGCTCTAGTTCTGGTTCTGTTCTAAGGTAAGGGTCCTGCTCTCACCTCCATCTTGTTCTGGTTCTAGTTCTGGTTCTGTTCTAAGGTAAGGGTCCTGCTCTCACCTCTATCTTGTTCTGGTTCTAGTTCTGGTTCTGTTCTAAGGTAAGGGTCCTGCTCTCACCTCCATCTTGTTCTGGTTCTAGTTCTGGTTCTGTTCTAAGGTAAGGGTCCTGCTCTCACCTCCATCTTGTTCTGGTTCTAGTTCTGGTTCTGTTCTAAGGTAAAGGTCCTGCTCTCACCTCCATCTTGTTCTGGTTCTAGTTCTGCTCCTAGTTCTGGTTCTGTTCTAAGGTAAGGGTCCTGCTCTCACCTCCATCTTGTTCTGGTTCTAGTTCTGGTTCTGTTCTAAGGTAAGGGTCCTGCTCTCACCTCTATCTTGTTCTGGTTCTAGTTCTGGTTCTGTTCTAAGGTAAGGGTCCTGCTCTCACCTCCATCTTGTTCTGGTTCTAGTTCTGGTTCTGTTCTAAGGTAAGGGTCCTGCTCTCACCTCCATCTTGTTCTGGTTCTAGTTCTGGTTCTGTTCTAAGGTAAGGGTCCTGCTCTCACCTCCATCTTGTTCTGGTTCTAGTTCTGCTCCTAGTTCTGGTTCTGTTCTAAGGTAAGGGTCCTGCTCTCACCTCCATCTTGTTCTGGTTCTAGTTCTGGTTCTGTTCTAAGGTAAGGGTCCTGCTCTCACCTCTATCTTGTTCTGGTTCTAGTTCTGGTTCTGTTCTAAGGTAAGGGTCCTGCTCTCACCTCTATCTTGTTCTGGTTCTAGTTCTGGTTCTGTTCTAATGTAAGGGTCCTGCTCTCACCTCCATCTTGTTCTGGTTCTAGTTCTGGTTCTAGTTCTGGTTCTGTTCTAAGGTAAGGGTCCTGCTCTCACCTCCATCTTGTTCTGGTTCTAGTTCTGGTTCTGTTCTAAGGTAAAGGTCCTGCTCTCACCTCCATCTTGTTCTGGTTCTAGTTCTGGTTCTGTTCTAAGGTAAGGGTCCTGCTCACACCTCCATCTTGTTCTGGTTCTGGTTCTGCTCCTAGTTCTGGTTCTGTTCTAAGGTAAGGGTCCTGCTCTCACCTCTATCTTGTTCTGGTTCTAGTTCTGGTTCTGTTCTAATGTAAGGGTCCTGCTCTCACCTCCATCTTGTTCTGGTTCTAGTTCTGGTTCTGTTCTAAGGTAATGGTCCTGCTCTCACCTCCATCTTGTTCTGGTTCTAGTTCTGCTCCTAGTTCTGGTTCTGTTCTAAGGTAAGGGTCCTGCTCTCACCTCCATCTTGTTCTGGTTCTAGTTCTGGTTCTGTTCTAAGGTAAGGGTCCTGCTCTCACCTCTATCTTGTTCTGGTTCTAGTTCTGGTTCTGTTCTAAGGTAAGGGTCCTGCTCTCACCTCCATCTTGTTCTGGTTCTAGTTCTGGTTCTGTTCTAAGGTAAGGGTCCTGCTCTCACCTCCATCTTGTTCTGGTTCTAGTTCTGGTTCTGTTCTAAGGTAAGGGTCCTGCTCTCACCTCCATCTTGTTCTGGTTCTAGTTCTGCTCCTAGTTCTGGTTCTGTTCTAAGGTAAGGGTCCTGCTCTCACCTCTATCTTGTTCTGGTTCTAGTTCTGGTTCTGTTCTAAGGTAAGGGTCCTGCTCTCACCTCTATCTTGTTCTGGTTCTAGTTCTGGTTCTGTTCTAAGGTAAGGGTCCTGCTCTCACCTCCATCTTGTTCTGGTTCTAGTTCTGGTTCTGTTCTAAGGTAAGGGTCCTGCTCTCACCTCCATCTTGTTCTGGTTCTAGTTCTGGTTCTGTTCTAAGGTAAAGGTCCTGCTCTCACCTCCATCTTGTTCTGGTTCTAGTTCTGCTCCTAGTTCTGGTTCTGTTCTAAGGTAAGGGTCCTGCTCTCACCTCCATCTTGTTCTGGTTCTAGTTCTGGTTCTGTTCTAAGGTAAGGGTCCTGCTCTCACCTCTATCTTGTTCTGGTTCTAGTTCTGGTTCTGTTCTAAGGTAAGGGTCCTGCTCTCACCTCTATCTTGTTCTGGTTCTAGTTCTGGTTCTGTTCTAAGGTAAGGGTCCTGCTCTCACCTCCATCTTGTTCTGGTTCTAGTTCTGGTTCTGTTCTAAGGTAAAGGTCCTGCTCTCACCTCCATCTTGTTCTGGTTCTAGTTCTGGTTCTGTTCTAAGGTAAGGGTCCTGCTCACACCTCCATCTTGTTCTGGTTCTGGTTCTGCTCCTAGTTCTGGTTCTGTTCTAAGGTAAGGGTCCTGCTCTCACCTCTATCTTGTTCTGGTTCTAGTTCTGGTTCTGTTCTAATGTAAGGGTCCTGCTCTCACCTCCATCTTGTTCTGGTTCTAGTTCTGGTTCTGTTCTAAGGTAAGGGTCCTGCTCTCACCTCCATCTTGTTCTGGTTCTAGTTCTGGTTCTGTTCTAAGGTAAAGGTCCTGCTCTCACCTCCATCTTGTTCTGTTCTAGTTCTGGTTCTAGTTCTGGTTCTGTTCTAAGGTAAGGGTCCTGCTCTCACCTCCATCTTGTTCTGGTTCTAGTTCTGGTTCTGTTCTAAGGTAAGGGTCCTGCTCTCACCTCTATCTTGTTCTGGTTCTAGTTCTGGTTCTGTTCTAAGGTAAGGGTCCTGCTCTCACCTCTATCTTGTTCTGGTTCTAGTTCTGGTTCTGTTCTAAGGTAAAGGTCCTGCTCTCACCTCTATCTTGTTCTGGTTCTAGTTCTGGTTCTGTTCTAAGGTAAGGGTCCTGCTCTCACCTCCATCTTGTTCTGGTTCTAGTTCTGGTTCTGTTCTAAGGTAAAGGTCCTGCTCTCACCTCCATCTTGTTCTGGTTCTAGTTCTGGTTCTGTTCTAAGGTAAGGGTCCTGCTCACACCTCCATCTTGTTCTGGTTCTGGTTCTGCTCCTAGTTCTGGTTCTGTTCTAAGGTAAGGGTCCTGCTCTCACCTCTATCTTGTTCTGGTTCTAGTTCTGGTTCTGTTCTAATGTAAGGGTCCTGCTCTCACCTCCATCTTGTTCTGGTTCTAGTTCTGGTTCTGTTCTAAGGTAAGGGTCCTGCTCTCACCTCCATCTTGTTCTGGTTCTAGTTCTGGTTCTGTTCTAAGGTAAAGGTCCTGCTCTCACCTCCATCTTGTTCTGTTCTAGTTCTGGTTCTAGTTCTGGTTCTGTTCTAAGGTAAGGGTCCTGCTCTCACCTCCATCTTGTTCTGGTTCTAGTTCTGGTTCTGTTCTAAGGTAAAGGTCCTGCTCTCACCTCCATCTTGTTCTGGTTCTAGTTCTGGTTCTGTTCTAAGGTAAGGGTCCTGCTCTCACCTCCATCTTGTTCTGGTTCTAGTTCTGCTCCTAGTTCTGGTTCTGTTCTAAGGTAAGGGTCCTGCTCTCACCTCTATCTTGTTCTGGTTCTAGTTCTGGTTCTGTTCTAATGTAAGGGTCCTGCTCTCACCTCCATCTTGTTCTGGTTCTTGTTCTGCTCCTAGTTCTGGTTCTGTTCTAAGGTAAGGGTCCTGCTCTCACCTCCATCTTGTTCTGGTTCTAGTTCTGGTTCTGTTCTAAGGTAAGGGTCCTGCTCTCACCTCTATCTTGTTCTGGTTCTAGTTCTGGTTCTGTTCTAATGTAAGGGTCCTGCTCTCACCTCCATCTTGTTCTGGTTCTGGTTCTGCTCCTAGTTCTGGTTCTGTTCTAAGGTAAGGGTCCTGCTCTCACCTCCATCTTGTTCTGGTTCTAGTTCTGGTTCTGTTCTAAGGTAAGGGTCCTGCTCTCACCTCTATCTTGTTCTGGTTCTAGTTCTGGTTCTGTTCTAATGTAAGGGTCCTGCTCTCACCTCCATCTTGTTCTGGTTCTAGTTCTGGTTCTAGTTCTGGTTCTGTTCTAAGGTAAGGGTCCTGCTCTCACCTCCATCTTGTTCTGGTTCTAGTTCTGGTTCTGTTCTAAGGTAAGGGTCCTGCTCTCACCTCCATCTTGTTCTGGTTCTAGTTCTGGTTCTCTTCTAAGGTAAAGGTCCTGCTCTCACCTCTATCTTGTTCTGGTTCTAGTTCTGGTTCTGTTCTAAGGTAAGGGTCCTGCTCTCACCTCCATCTTGTTCTGGTTCTAGTTCTGGTTCTGTTCTAAGGTAAAGGTCCTGCTCTCACCTCTATCTTGTTCTGGTTCTAGTTCTGGTTCTGTTCTAAGGTAAAGGTCCTGCTCTCACCTCCATCTTGTTCTGGTTCTAGTTCTGCTCCTAGTTCTGGTTCTGTTCTAAGGTAAGGGTCCTGCTCTCACCTCTATCTTGTTCTGGTTCTAGTTCTGGTTCTGTTCTAAGGTAAGGGTCCTGCTCTCACCTCCATCTTGTTCTGTTCTAGTTCTGGTTCTAGTTCTGGTTCTGTTCTAAGGTAAGGGTCCTGCTCTCACCTCTATCTTGTTCTGGTTCTAGTTCTGGTTCTGTTCTAAGGTAAAGGTCCTGCTCTCACCTCTACCTTGTTCTGGTTCTAGTTCTGGTTCTGTTCTAAGGTAAAGGTCCTGCTCTCACCTCCATCTTGTTCTGGTTCTAGTTCTGGTTCTCTTCTAAGGTAAAGGTCCTGCTCTCACCTCTATCTTGTTCTGGTTCTAGTTCTGGTTCTGTTCTAAGGTAAGGGTCCTGCTCTCACCTCCATCTTGTTCTGGTTCTAGTTCTGGTTCTGTTCTAAGGTAAAGGTCCTGCTCTCACCTCTATCTTGTTCTGGTTCTAGTTCTGGTTCTGTTCTAAGGTAAAGGTCCTGCTCTCACCTCCATCTTGTTCTGGTTCTAGTTCTGCTCCTGGTTCTGGTTCTGTTCTAAGGTAAAGGTCCTGCTCTCACCTCCATCTTGTTCTGGTTCTAGTTCTGCTCCTAGTTCTGGTTCTGTTCTAAGGTAAGGGTCCTGCTCTCACCTCTATCTTGTTCTGGTTCTAGTTCTGGTTCTGTTCTAAGGTAAGGGTCCTGCTCTCACCTCCATCTTGTTCTGTTCTAGTTCTGGTTCTAGTTCTGGTTCTGTTCTAAGGTAAGGATCCTGCTCTCACCTCCATCTTGTTCTGGTTCTCCTGCACGGCGTCCAGCATGTTGACCAGTTTGTCCAGCAGGGTCAGGACCGTGATGGCGTTGACGGGACCTTGACTCATCGTCTCGGGGTCAAATCCTGCCAGAGGGGATGAGGGTGAGGCCTGGTCCAGGTTCTGGTTCTGGTCCTGGTCCTGGGAGGGGACCAGCAGGTCCTGGCTCTGGTGGGTCTCAGTGGTCACCATGACGACTGGGTCCTCAATCATCGAGTCCAAAGTAGAACCAAAAACACGACGAACTGAGGACAGAAAGTTTCCTTCTGCAGGAAAACTCTGAGCTCTGCCTCGCCCTGGCTGAGTCTGTGTGTGTGTATGGGTGTGTGTGTGTGTGTGTGTGTGTGTGGGGGGGGGTGTTGCGCTGCGCTCTGATTGGCTGGCCTCTGGAAAACTTTCCATGGAACTTCCTGGCTGAAAACTTCCAAACCTTTAACCCTTTCACTGCCAGCAAGGAGAGCAGGTTTTTACTTGAGGAGTTCAATGCTCCGTAGTACTTCCTGTCTGAAGCCCCGCCACAATAAAAGCCTAATTAGTGTTACTAATAAAGTCTTACTAGAATAAAACTGTTATCATAGAGATAATAAAGATAATTAACAGGCTGTTTAGCACTGAAGGGGTTAACGTTCTCTCTCTCTCTCTCTCTTTGCAGATCAGTTTCGCTCGGCCACACCCAGAGGGGAGGATTCTGTTACTATGACAACAGGACCACAGAGGGCTGTAGCCATGACGATGGTATTTGTGTGTCTCGTGTTTTAAAAGTGAAGTCATTCTCGATCGCCCTCCCTCTCTCTCTCTCCCCTGTCAGGTGTGTAGATTCACGTCTACAGTCTGAGGTGTGTATCTATGCACACGTGTGTTTATGTCAACGTCATGTTTAATAACTATAATTATTATTATCAGTATCATTGTTTTTATTTTTTATTATTATCATCATCATTATTATTAAAAACATATTATCAACATTATCATTATTATCATCATACTCTGGTGTTCATGTGAAAGCATTTCTAAACAGATTCATGCAGCAGAACATAAAAGAATGTTCCAGAGGAAACAGGAAGAAGGAAACAGGAAGCAATGCTGCAGCATGGGATTCATTCACACACAATACCATAATAATAATAATAATAACAGCCCATTACCCTGAGTGATGGCATCAGGTTTCTCTGGTAGGTGAGAACTGTCTCTAGCAGGAAGGCCTGAGGCAGGGAGAGGGGCAGGGCCACTCTGATGAAGTCAGGATGAAGGAGGAGCTGGGGTGGAGGAGGGCTACTACAGCAGAGAGCAGACATGACAGCAGAATGACACTAAGTCAGAGTAGAGGAGGAGCTGGGGTGGAGGAGGGCTACTACAGCAGAGAGCAGACATGACAGCAGAATGACACTAAGTCAGAGTAGAGGAGGAGCTGGGGTGGAGGAGGGCTGTTACAGCAGAGAGCAGACATGACAGCAGAATGACACTAAGTCAGAGTAGAGGAGGAGCTGGGGTGGAGGAGGGCTACTACAGCAGAGAGCAGACATGACAGCAGAATGACACTAAGTCAGAGTAAAGGAGGAGCTGGGGTGGAGGAGGGCTACTACAGCAGAGAGCAGACATGACAGCAGAATGACACTAAGTCAGAGTAGAGGAGGAGCTGGGGTGGAGGAGGGCTACTACAGCAGAGAGCAGACATGACAGCAGAATGACACTAAGTCAGAGTAAAGGAGGAGCTGGGGTGGAGGAGGGCTACTACAGCAGAGAGCAGACATGACAGCAGAATGACACTAAGTCAGAGTAGAGGAGGAGCTGGGGTGGAGGAGGGCTATAGTAGTTTAAATATGTCTCTTTTCTCTCTCATCCATTGCTTTAGATTCGATCATCAATGACTAAAATATGGCTGACACTGTGGTAGGACTGTACAGGGAGAAGACAAATGTTATAGCATTAAAATAAAATAATATCAAGTTTTATTCTGATTTGTATCGATTTATCAAAATGTTGTTGACCTCTTAGAATTATTTACTCTAAATAGGTCATGCATAAAATAAAACACAGCATAAACATATGAATATAATAATGGAAGTTGTTCTCTAGATGCATTTTAGAATACTTTTTGTCTGTTTTGTCTATTTTCACTGGTAAAAGTTCCTATCCAAAAATACTACAGTACCCACAATCCTTGAGTGTCACAGTGACATCTCTGATTGGTGGGGTCTCTGGTTACCATGGAAACATCTAGTGAGCCTGCAGTGCAGTGTAGAAAACAGGCCCATATATGGTTTAAGGCATGAAAAACGATCAATAACAAATACAACGAATCACAAAGGATTGTGGGATATGTAGTTCCCGATAAAGAAATGTGTACACAGTCTTGTTTTGAGCACCGTTTTTCTGCTGAATCAAATGTTTTATGGTCATGAGTACCCAGGTATCTGGTTGGCTTGGTAACCAGGGTTTTATGTCTATGGGGGCTGTGAAGGGACAAAATTCACCTGTGGAGCAAGCTCTGCACTGCTGAGCTCTGCTGACGTTACTATGAACTAGGGATGTATGACATCGGATTGTTGCTGATATCTGATATTTACAGATCCTTTTTAGCCGATTCCGATATCGATACCATGTTTGAATGTGTTTTTCTTTAAAAAATATAATTCCTTTTGGACACTTTAAGGTGTATGGACAACCAAGAACACCAACGTTAGTCCTTAAAAAACACTTTAAAGTTTAAAGAATGAGGATAAATAAAGACAAACACCTCACCTGACACAGGTCTGTTGGTTCAGACTAAAACTCCACTATATCAGTGTTACTCAACCCTACTTAAACAAACAGCCAAACTGTTGAAAAATACCTTTACAAGAGCCACAATCTAAGAGGTGAAAAATGGCAAAAACAGCTTAAAGTATCGATAACAAGTTCAGGGAGGCAAAAATGGTCAAAAAGCAACAATAATGTGTGAAAATGGGCAAAAATGGGGAGGAAAAGGTGGGAAAAGGGTCAGAAAGTAGCAAAAATGGGTGAGAGGTGAGAAAAAAGGAGTTACAGGTAAAAATGAATAGTCCAAAAGTGGCAAAAACTTGGCAAAAAATGAGTGAAAAGTGACTTAAATGGGCAAAAATGGGCAAAAATAGGACACAAGTGGTATTTAATGACAAAGGGATAGCTTAGAAGGGTGAAAAATGGGGGAAAAGGCAAAAATGGGAAAGAAGTGGCCAAAAGAAGTGGCTAAAATGGGCAAAAAATAGGAAAGAAGTGGTATTTA
>NC_054888.1:354359-369774 GCF_018320785.1 Cheilinus undulatus
CAAGCCACCTTTGTCTTTTGCCAGTTGTAGTGTACAATATTTCACTCGTGGTCTTTTACCATTCCATATAAATCTGGAGATCATTTTATCCCAACTTTTGAATTTTTCTTCTGGAACTTTGACAGCATTGAAAAAACTATAAGAGCCTTGGTAGAGTGTTCATTTTTATGACTTCAACTCTTGAGCTAAAATCTAATGGCAAGGTTGACCATCTTTCTATGTCTCTGCAAACCTGGAGATGGATCTGGTCATAATTTGTTTTGTAGAGATGAGTTATTTCTTTGGTTAAAGTGACACCAAGGTATTTCATAGTTTTTGATTGCCATTTCAGTTGGTACATTTTCTTAATTTCTTGAGATGGAGCATAATTGAATACCAAAATCTGTGTTTTATTTACATTTATTTTATATCCTGAGTGACTGCCATATATATTTATAAGCTGCATCAACTGTGTAAAACTTGTGTTGGGGTTATGTAAATATATCAATATATCGTCTGCAAATAGGCTAATTACGTGCTCCTGCCCTTTGATGTTGATTCCCTTAATCTCTTCATTCTGCCGAATAGCCTGAGCTAAAGGCTCATTGTATATAGCAAAAAGGAGTGGGGACAAGCAGCATCCTTGACGGGTACCTCTCTTTAGACTACCATTAATTTTTATTCTGGCTGTAGGATTTTGGTAGATAGTTTTGATACAATTAACTGAATCTTTGTTGAATCCAAATCGTTCTAATACTAAGTACAGAGAGTTCCAATTTACGCTATCAAAAGCCTTTTCAGCATCAAGACTTATCAAAATAGCACTGTTTTTCTGGGTTTGTATTGTATTAATAATCTGCATAGTCCTCCTAACGCTATCCTGTGTTTGGCGTCCTACAATAAAACCAGTTTGGTCTTCATCAATTAGATCACTGATAAATTTTTCATATCTTTGTGCTATGATAGATGTGTATATTTTGTAGTCCACATTAAGAATTGATATAGGTCTAAAATTACTGCAATATTCTGTGTCCTTTCCCTCTTTGGGAATTACAGATATTATAGTGTCTTTCCAAGAGGGGGGTAGGTGGCCTTCTTTAAGAGTGTAGTTGAAGGAAGATGTAAGTAGAGGTGTTAGTTCATCTTTAAAGGTTCAATACCACTCCGATGGGAAGCCATCGCTTCCAGGAGTCTTATTAGCCTTAAGTTTTGATATAGCTTTGGATACTTCCATAGGAGTTATAGGGGCTGTCAGGTTGCTATTTTGTTGGTCTCCAATAGATGGTAAATCAAGGGAATTAAGAAACTTTCTTTTTGCCTCTTCATTAGATGAAGGTGGTTGTGCGTAAAGATTTTTGTAGTATTCTTTAAATATATTTTCTATTTCTGTAGTGTTGTGTTTTATTTGGTTTGAATGGGTATCTCTAATCTTATATATTGTATTTAAAGCCTGTTGCTTCCTAATTCGCCTTGCTAGTATTCTAGTTGCTTTCCATTCATAATACTGTTGTTTCACAAATCTGTTTTTTTTCTCAATCTCTCCCCTTGAAATATTGTCTAATTCCTCCTTTTTGGATTTTATTTCTTGTAAAATTTGAGTATTTTGATTGTTTTGGTATTTTAATTCTAAATTTTTAAGTTCTTTAGTTAGATTAAGAAAGGCAGCCTGTTTAAGTTTCTTTTGTTGTGAGGTTATAGCTATTAATTTCCCCCGTATAACAGCCTTTAAAGTGTCCCATAGAATAGTAGGGCTAATCTCTTCTGTTTTATTTTCTTCAACATATCTCTTCATCTCCAATTTAATTTGTTCAATTATTATTTTATTATTCATTATGCCTATATTCAGTCTCCAGGTTGTATTCTTAAGTCTGTTATTTAAATGTACCGTTAAGTGAACAGCATTATGGTCAGAAATATCAGCGACTCCAATTTTGCATTCTTTCACCTTATGCAGGTCCCAGCTGTTCATAAATATATAATCAATTCTAGAATGAGTATTATGTGTGTTGGAGTAGTGTGTGTATTCTGTCTCTAATGGATTAAGTTCTCTCCATATGTCTAGCATTCCCTGCTCCTTCAATAATGTGTTCAAGAGTTTAGTTAGGTGAGTTTTATTTCTTTGTGTGCTTGTTGTGTCTATCTTATGGTCTAGAATTACGTTAAAGTCCCCTGCACACATCACTGTGCCCTCTGATTCTGATGCTATAGTTGTGAATAAAGTTTTAAAGAAATGTTTGTCACTTTCTGGTGGAGCATAGACATTGATTAATGTGACCATCCTATCCTCTAGTTTTCCTTTGACAATAATAAATCGCCCTTCTTTATCACTGGTTTCTTTCAAGCATTCAAACTTGATAGAGTTTTGGATCAATATTGCCACCCCTCTTTTGCGGCTCTGCTTGCATGTACTGTAGAAAGTGTTTCTATAACCAAATTTCTTTAGTTTCTCATGTTCTTCCTTAGATAGATGTGTCTCCTGAATAAAAATAATTTGGGCTTTAATTTTTTTCATTTTCAAAAAGACCTTGCTTCTTTTGATTGGATTGTTCAACCCATTCACATTTACTGACACCAGTAAGATATTGTTCATATTTGCTCTTGTAAGGTAATACACTTTTCATGTAACCATCTTGTAACCATGACGACTAACAAGGGCCCTGTAGGAACAGAGGGCAACTTAAAACATAAGGAACAAAACAAGAAATAGTTGGACCTCCAAGGGTAGGCGCATGCCCATGTTTGCGCCTCCCACGTTACCTTCGTGGGTTGAGGGGAAAATCTCACAACATACGAGGGCCCCTCGCTAGGTAGGTCTAGTCTTATTGTCCAGTAATGCTCGTGCATTAACCTCCTAGTAGAAGATACGTGCATAGCTACCGATCGGTTGTAATAAAAACAGACCATCTAATACAGTAACCAGTTTAAGGGGTGCAGTCAATATTTAGCATATTATTAACCGTTGTGTCTTTTAGCTAGATTACTTGAATGCACTCACAGTTTGTCCATTATTTCCTTTGAAATTCCTGTAGTCTCTGCTTGGCTCGCGCAGCAGCGTTCTCTGTGTTTCCAACCCGCTGCCACGGCAGTGTTCGCTGGAGCCGTTCTTCCGTCCCCGTCCTGGCCTTGTCCTTCCCGGGTATCTCCGCCGCGAGTCCCCGCCTGGTCAGCTCCTTTGCCGCCTCTTGCGCACTCTCGTATGCCGAGGGCCGGTTTCCCAGTGAATCTTGATTTTTGTCAGGGGTGTCTGAAAGCGTATTCCTTTATCTTTTAGGACCCTTTTGATGTTAATATACTCCTTTCTCTTCCGGACTATTTCAGTAGCGTAATCATGATCGAAAAAGAGTGCCCTGTTTTGATAGTGGATTTTTTTCTTCTATGCCTCCTTCAGTACAGTCTCCTTCACCGTATATTGGAGAAAGTTTACCACGATCGATCTTGGAGGTTTGTCGGCGTCCAGTCTCGGCATTAAGGCTCTGTGAGCCCGCTGGATCTGCAAGTCCATGTCCGACGGCAAAGGGAGCTCCTTTTCCAGGAGCTGTTCGATGAATTGTGCGGCGGAGCTGCCTTCTGCTCCCTCGGTCAAGCCAAATATACGGATATTATTCCGTCGATTTCTGCCCTCTTGGTCTGTCAGTCTTTCTTGCAGTATTTTTTGCTGTTGCAACGAGTGGAGAAGGGCGTCTTTCACTTCAATGTTCCAACTTTCTACCTCTCCAATTCTCAGTTCGGCTTCCTCAATCCTCGTAGTCTGTGTTGCTAGCTCTTTAGCTGTTTCTGTGAGCCTCTGGTTAATGTCCTTCTTGAAATCCTCTAGTTCTTCTTTCATTTCTTTTTTAATTTCCTCCGTGAATATCGTAAACTCGGCTTTCAGCTCAGTCTTGAAGTCTTGAATTTCTTTGACTATATCTTTGAGTCCCGAGCGTATCACTTCAGCCGGTTCAGCTTCCCTGTCCTCTCCTTCTCTCTCTGTATCCGCCATGTTAGCCATTGTGTCATCTCCGTCCCCGCTGGTCGAGTCGGACCATTTTCCCTGATTTTTCAAATTCTCGTGTCTTCTTAATTTCCTTCCCCCTCCCATCTTGCATTTGACATGACTATATCTTTCTTAATTGTTCGAGTTTGGGGATTTTTATCGACTATTGATCGGGAGCTTGTCGCCTATGCTGCCATTGTGAACGAGGTCAAACCGGAAGTCTTCAACAGCAGTTCTGAGATCTCTCCATAGGTGTTCAATGGGATTTAGATCTGGACTCATTGCTGGCCTCTTCAGAACTCTCCAGCTTTGTCTCCAACCATTTCTTGGTGCTTTTTGAGGTATGTTTGGGGTCATTGTCCTGCTGGAACACCCATGACCTTTGACCCAGACCCAGCTTTCTGACACTAGGCCCTACATTGTGGCCCAAAATCTTTTTATAGTCTCCAGATTTCATGATTCCTTGCACACAGTCAAGGCACCCAGTGCCAGAGGCAGCAAAACAACCCCAAAACATCGTTGAAGCTCCTCCATGTTTGACTGTAGGTACTGTGTTCTCTTCTTTGTAGGCCTCATTCTGTTTTCTGTAAACAGTAGAATGACGTGCTTTTCCAAAAAGCTCTACCTTAGTCTCATCTGTCCACTAAATGTTCTCCCAGAAGGATTGAGGCTTACTCAGGTACATTTTTGCAAACTCCAGTCTGGCTTTTTTCTGTCTCTTTGTCAGCAGTGGGGTTCTCCTGGGTCTCCTGCCATAGCGCTTCATCTCATTCAGATGACCACGTATGGTCCCAGCTGACACTTTTGCACCCTGAGTCTGCAGGACAGCCTGAATCTGTGTGGAAGTTGACTGAGGATGTTTATCCACCATTCCAACTATCCTGCGTTGCATTCTTTTGTCAGTTTTTCTCTTCCGTCCACGTCCAGGGAGATTAGCCACAGCTCCATGGTTATAAACTTCTTGATTATATTACACACAGTGGACAAAGGAATCTCAGGATCTCTGGAGATGGTCTTTAACCTTGAGATTGTTCAGATTTTTACACTATTTTGCTTCTTAAGTCTTCTGACAGTTCTGGGCTCTTCTTCCTCTCCTCCATGCTTGGTGTGACACACACAGACACACAACACAAAGACTGAGTCAACTTTCAGACGTTCTAACTGGCTTCAGGTGTGATTTCTAGATTGCAGCACCTGTTACTGCCACAGGTGAGTTTAAATGAGCATCAGATGCTGGAAATAAAATGATTTACCCACAGTTTTAAAAGGGGGACAATAATTTTGTCCGGCCCATTTTTTGATTTTTTTTTTTGTGTGAAATTATGTCAATTTTGTCTTTTTTCTTCAGATTTTTTGTGTTGTTCCAATGAACATGAAGGAAATAAACACATGTATACCAAGAACGATTGTAATTGCAACAGTTTCTGGGAGAAATGGTGAATTTTCTGGAAAAATTCCAGGGGTGCCAACATTTTGGTTTATGACTGTATGATTTTTGTTGTGATAAATGAAGAGGATTATTCTAGTAGAGACTATGAGATCCAGGTAACCCTCTAACAGCTGCTCTCTGATTGGTTCACAGGAAGACGGAGCTGTATGAAATGTGCTGGAGTTTAAAGGACGGACTCAGAGACAGTTTAGTGGCTGCAGCACCGTACGGAGGCCCCATAGGTACAAAAAACACTGACACACTTTAATACACACTAATACAGGTTAATTTTGTCAGGTTAACACACAGGTATAATCCCAGGTTAACTCACAGGTATAATCCCAGGCTAACTCACAGGTATAGTCCCAGGTTAATACACGGGTATAATCCCAGGTTAACTCACAGGTATAATCCCAGGCTAACTCACAGGTATAGTCCCAGGTTAATACACGGGTATAATCCCAGGTTAACACACAGGTATAATCCCAGGTTAACACACAGGTATAATCCCAGGTTAACACACAGGTATAATCCCAGGTTAACACACAGGTATAATCCCAGGCTAACTCACAGGTATAGTCCCAGGTTAACACACGGGTATAATCCCAGGTTAACACACAGGTATAATCCCAGGTTAACACACAGGCATAGTCCCAGGTTAACACACAGGTATAATCCCAGGTTAACAAACAGGCATAGTCCCAGGTTAACACACAGGTATAATCCCAGGTTAACACACAGGTATAATCCCAGGTTAACACACAGGTATAATCCCAGGCTAACTCACATGTATAGTCCCAGGTTAACACACGGGTATAATCCCAGGTTAACACACGGGTATAATCCCAGGTTAACACACAGGTATAATCCCGGGTTAACACACAGGCATAGTCCCAGGTTAACACACAGGTATAATCCCAGGTTAACACACAGGTATAATCCAAGGTTAACACACAGGTTTAATCCCAGGTTCACTCACAGGTATAATCCCAGGTTAACACACAGGTATAATCCCAGGTTAACACACAGGTATAATCCAAGGTTAACACACAGGTTTAATCCCAGGTTCACTCACAGGTATAATCCCAGGTTAACACACAGGTATAATCCCAGGTTAACACACAGGTATAATCCAAGGTTAACACACAGGTTTAATCCCAGGTTCACTCACAGGTATAATCCCAGGTTAACACACAGGTATAGTCCCAGGTTAACACACAGGTATAATCCCGGGTTAACACACAGGTATAATCCCGGGTTAACTCACAGGTATAATCCCGGGTTAACACACAGGTATAATCCCGGGTTAACTCACAGGTATAATCCCGGGTTAACACACAGGTTTAATCCCGGGTTAACACACAGGTATAATCCCAGGTTAACACACAGGTATAATCCCGGGTTAACACACAGGTATAATCCCGGGTTAACACACAGGTATAATCCCGGGTTAACACACAGGTATAATCCCGGGTTAACACACAGGTATAATCCCGGGTTAACACACAGGCATAGTCCCGGGTTAACACACAGGTATAATCCCAGGTTAACTCACAGGTATAATCCAAGGTTAACACACAGGTTTAATCCCGAGTTAACACACAGGTATAATCCCAGGTTAACACACAGGTATAATCCCAGGCTAACTCACAGGTATAGTCCCAGGTTAATACACAGGTATAATCCCAGGTTAACACACGGGTATAGTCCCAGGTTAACACACAGGTATAATCCCAGGTTAACACACAGGTATAATCCCAGGCTAACTCACAGGTATAGTCCCAGGTTAATACACAGGTATAATCCCAGGTTAACACACGGGTATAATCCCAGGTTAACACACAGGTATAATCCCAGGTTAACACACAGGTATAATCCCAGGTTAACACACAGGTATAATCCCGGGTTAACACACAGGTATAGTCCCAGGTTAACACACAGGCATAGTCCCAGGTTAACACACAGGTATAATCCCAGGTTAACTCACAGGTATAATCCCAGGTTAACACACAGGTATAATCCAGAGTTAACACACAGGTATAGTCCCAGGTTAACACACGGGTATAATCCCAGGTTAACACACAGGTATAATCCCAGGTTAACACACAGGTATAATCCCAGGTTAACACACAGGTATAATCCCAGGTTAACACACAGGTATAATCCCAGGTTAACACACAGGTATAGTCCCAGGTTAACACACGGGTATAATCCCAGGTTAACACACAGGTATAATCCCAGGTTAACACACAGGTATAATCCGAGATTAAGGAGCTATCTCTCATTGGTAGTTGTGTTTTTGTTCGGTGTCTGAGAGCGACCAATCACAGCAGTGACTTGGTTCTGTTAGAGTTCACCTGTGCAGGTACAGTCTTTTCCAGTAGGTGGATTTTTGAATGTAGTTTGTTTAAAATGTGTGTGAATGTTTTTTAACTTTTCCGTCATCATCTTTCTGAAGACTGTAAGATGAAGAAGCACATCTACAGTAGAGGAATAATAATGGTGAAGATCTGATGAAATGATTGGTGCTCTTTGCCTTTCTGTCTCTCAGCTCTCCTCAGAGAACCTCACAGACGTTCTCCCAGTTCTCGTCCTCAGTTGGAGATTTATTCTGCGTCTGGCGTCTCGTTGGCGAGCTTTGCGGTGAGTTGTCTCCTGGTTCAAGTTAAAGCTGTTTGATCACCTTTCCTTCAGGTTTGAGTTCAGTCATCTTCTCTGTGTCTCTCAGTGGAAGAGCGGTCCAGTGGTCCATCTGGGTTGGTCAGTCAGTGATGAGCTGTTGTGCATTCAGGAGGACGGATCTGTTCTGATCTATGACCTTTTTGGATCCTTCAAGAGACACTTCAACATGGGCCTGGTTAGTGTTACCCTCACTGTTAACAGAACTGAGTTCGTCTTTGTAGTAAAGTCTGTTTATTTCCTAATGCAGCCACAGTAGTAAGGATCATGCATTTGAGGGATGAGCAGCAGAGCTGAGGATGAAGGTCCAAACAGCTCATTCTCTTGTTTGATCATTGAAGTCTGAAGAAACAAGACTTGTTGACAGTTATCTCCTCCACACTTTAACCCTACGATCCGTGGACAGAATCGCTGAACAGACCGGTCCTCCACGTGTTCAGGTTCCAGCTCAAACAGGCCTGACGGTGAAGGGCAGTCCTGGCAGCCCTATGAGACCAGAGACTGGCTGTGTTCAGTCTGTTCTGGATCGTCTGGCCAGAGAGCCGTCGGCCATATCATCCTGCAGGCCTTGGCTGTGAATCTGTAGAAGACAGCCTATGGTACCTGAGTGCTGACAGGGAGAGAACATGGTCTTCTTGGGACGCCCAACAGCCTGTCTCTGTCATCCCCTGTTAGACGGACTTTGGCCTTTAGTCTGGAGATGGTTCTAGGGCTCTCTCCAGGTAAGGACCCGACTCGGTTTTGAGGAACACCAGCTTGGGGTTGTCCTGTCACACGGGCCCTATCCAGATCACTCAAACGTGGTGCAGACACCTACTGACCACTAGCAGGGCCCGTGGTTACAGGTGCTGACGACTAGGAGCCAATCAGGCTCCTGATGGTAAGGACCTGGGGGTCCAGAAGGGCCAAACAAGAGTCATTGGTAGAATTAGGTGCTTGGCATTGGCAGAGAAGATTTGGAACATTTTTCCTGGGCCAACCCTCATACTCAGCTCTGCTGCTCATCCCTCAAATGCATGTTCTTACAGATGTGGCTCCATTTACAGAGAAACAAACAGGCTACACTACGGGATACGATTTCATTACAAGAAGTGTTACGACCCTGTCAGCCCTAAGGAATCGTAAATAACCACTTCACTAGTTCAGTGGTTCTCAACCTTTTCAGCCCGCGACCCCCAAAATAAAGGTGCCAGAGACCAGTGACCCCACTGGACCCGCAGGTGGTTGAACACTGCCATGCAAAATTTGGAATAGTCGTGTGCAGACAAGGCCGTCTATAAGGGGGGGAAATTAGAGAGCTTTCTGGTACCCAGCCAAACTGGGGACCATGGAGGTCAACAAAACCATGGTCCATTGTAAAGTTAAGCTGTGATATCCATATTGTATATTCAACCTGAAAAAATAACCACTCCTATCAAAGACAAAATATATTTTTTTAGTCATTTGTGTAGCAAATAGGCTTCTCAAACATGCAAATCCCCTTTGTTACAAAAAGAATTATAATTAGTTTGAAAATTGCTACAGTGGGTTAATAATGGCCAAAAATGGTGGAAAAGATGGTGAAATTGGATTTTAAAAGTAGCTGAAATGGGTTAGAAGTTGCAAAAATTAGACAAAAATAGCGGAAAAAAAAGATACCAAAAATGAGTTAAAGTAAAAAAAAAAAAAAAAAAAAAAGGGCATAAATAGTGGTAAAAGGGAGTTAAAAAGCAGCTGAAATGGCTTTAAATTGGCAGAAATGGGTGGAAATTTGATGAAATGGGATGAAAAATAGTTAAAAATCAGGCAAAAAGGGTTAACTGAGAAACAAAAAAAGTTGGCAGATATTGGCAGAAATTGATTAAACTAACAAATTGGTATATAAAATGGTGAAATGTGGTTAAAATGGGAAAAAATTGGCATAAACTGTGGTAAAATGGGGTTAATAGTGGCAATAATGGGTCAACAGAGACAACATTAAGCTTAAGTGTCAAGAATTGGTTCAGAAGTGGCAAAAACGGGCAGAAAAAAGTGATAGAAAGAGTTTAAAACTGACAGAAATTGTTGTTAAAAGGCAAAAATTTGTTAAAACTGGTGGGAAAAATGATGAAAAAGGCATTAAAATTTGACCAAATTGGTGTAATTAAAAAATATTCTTAGTTTTTTTTAGGGCATCCGGAGACCTCCTCTCAGTGTCTCGTGACCCCGAAGAGGATCCTGACCTCAAGTTTGAGAACCACTTCACTAGATAATAAGCTTGTATATTTTATCTTGTATTTTTTATCCTGTTGTGTAAATAGGAAGTGGTCCAGAGCCAGGTGTTGGAAGCCAAGGTGTTCCACTCTCCATATGGGACTGGTATTGCCATAGTAACAGGCTCTGCCCGCTTCACCTTGGCGACCAACATTGATGAACTGAAACTTCGCAGATTACCTGAAGTTCCAGGTAAGAACAGGAACACCTGATCCACTGGGTCTGCTTCAGAGAATCAAAGGAAACTGAAATTAATGCTGAATGATTAGGACTGTATCTGTGGATCTGACGTTCAGGCCTTTTGGTGGGATGGAGGGGCGCTGCTCGTGTAGCGACCGGCAGGAGGGTGAATGTCTGTGTGCCTACCGTTGTGATTCTACGTCCTTCTCGTCTGTTTGATCGTGTTTTGTCTTGATCTGGGTGGCATATGTTGTGTCACTAGCTCGTCCCCTGTCCTGGACATTTGTGTATTCACCCGTTGAGGGATAACTGAGAATGGAGCTGTTTTTGGCACTCATCTGGTGGACTACAATCGCCATTTCACTGGGCTTCAATGACTTCTGTCATCACCTGCACCCCAATCTCACCTCCAGACTTCGATATACAAAGGACATGTTGCTGCAGTACAACACTCCCGCTCCTCTCTCAGATTCACTTGTCCAACACCTGGAAAATAACTCTATATATAGACACAATGAAAGTTTTAAGCATGCTAAAACACGGAAGCGGGGCAAAAGAGGCGGGGTTCGCCTGAGGCTGCGGCGACAAAAACTGAACCGCCTCCCGCTCCCAACAATGATTTTGGCCAACGTGCAGTCCCTCCGTAACAAAACGGATGAGCTTCACGCCAACGTGCTCCATCTCCACCAGTACAGGAACGCTTGTGTGCTGGCTCTGACTGAAACCTGGCTCTCTAACAACGATCCTGACTCGGACCTGCTCCTTGACGGCTTCGGGATTCCCTTCCGCACGGATAGAGACAGTGACATCACGAGGAAGTCCCATGGAGGTGGGGTCTGTCTCTATGTCAGCCGGAGGTGGTGCAACAATATCACCATCAGAGAGAGAGCATGCACCCCCGACATTGAACTGCTGTCCGTGTCAGTCTGCCCCTTTTATCTCCCAAGACAGTTCCCCCAAATTTTTATCACCGTGGTCTACATCCACCCTAAAGCTAACACCAAAAATGCAGCACACGTGATCAGACAATCCACAGAGAGACTACAGTCACTGTGCCCAGATGCTCCTGTTTTTATTCTTGGGGATTTTAATCAATGTAAATAGAGATCAACTCTGGCTCATTTTTAGCAGTATGTCACCTGCCCAACTCGTTTTAATAAGACACTTGATCTCTGCAATGGGTCCATCAGAGACGCTTTTAGATCATCCACACCCTCCCTTAGGATCCTCAGACCACAACACCATACTGCTGGAGCCTGTCTATAAGACAGTGTTAAAAAGGGAGGCTGCACAATTTAAAACTGTTAAAGTGTGGTCTCCAGACACTGTCCAGTGCTTGCAGGGGTGCCTGGACTGCACTGACTGGTCTGTGTTTATTCAGCCAGATGGACCCCAGAGCTCTTCAGGTGGTATGGATATACATGAACTTACCTCTACTGTGTGTAGTTACATTACTTTTTGTGAAGAGTCTTGTATTCCCACACGGCAGGCTAAAGTCTACCCAAACAATAAGCCATGGATAAACAAATCTTTAAAGCAAAATGATAAAGAGGAAACAGGATTTGTTCAAAAAGGGCAGTGTTGAGGAGATCAGAGAGGCAAAAAGACTAGTCAGAGCAGAAATTAAGAAAGCTAAACTCAACTATAAAGACAAATTGAACAGAAGTTCAACAGTAAGGATTTAAAAAGTGTCTGGAATGGCATGTCAACATGACAGGCACTCAAAAGTTAAAGAGTAGTAAGGTAAGATTAGATGGTTTTAATTCAGACAAGGAGTTAGCAGATAATTTTAATCGTTTTTATCTCAGGTTTGACACAGATAATTTTAGAGAAAAAGTAGATCAGATCAGGTTTGAAACAGCCTCTACCACGCAGCCTGTTTTTAATCTTGATTTTAATGTTGAAGACATAAGGATTTTATTCAGCAAAACCAAGACCAACAAAAGCCCAGGCCCTGATAACATCTCTGGTCACCTCCTCAGACACTGTTCAGATCAACTGTCCTTTATTTTCCATCATATATTTAAGAGCTCCCTAGAGCAGCAGACAGTTCCTGAACTCTGGAAAAGGTCGACAGTTGTGCCTGTGGCTAAGGTAAAATCCCCTAAGTCTATCAACGACTACAGACCTATAGCCCTAACCTCACTGGTTATGAAGGTTTTTGAAAAAATAATCAAACGAGAGCTGGTGGAGGCTGTGGAAGACGTTTTAGACCCTTTACAATTTGCATACAGGAGCAAAACAGGGGTGGATGATGTGGTTTTAACTCTTCTTAACTTTGTTTTTAAACACCTAGAAGGCCCAGCCACCCATGCACATTTGTTGTTTTTAGATTTTACCTCTGCTTTTAACACAATTCAGCCCCATATTTTAGCCTCTAAATTACTATCAAATTTTAACCTGTGTCCTAGTATTGGTGGCTGGTTTTTAGATTTTTTAACAGACAGATCCCAGAGCGTCAGAGTGAACAGTGCTCTGTCTGACGTCCTCCTCTCCTCCACTGGTTCTCCACAGGGCTGTGTCCTCTCACCCATTCTACACATCCTGTACACTGATGACTGCAGAAGTGTACACCCAGAAAGACATATCCTGAAGTTTGCGGATGACACAGTCATAGTGAGTCTGCTACAGGGGGAGGACACAGCTCCTGGCCCAGTGGTGGAGGACTTTATTCAATGGTGTGATGATTCATTTTTAAACCTGAACGTGGCAAAAACCAAGGACATGGACATGTGCATAGATTTTAGAAAGAACTCCAGCCCACCACTTTTAACAGTGATCAAGGGGGAGATTGTGGAGCATGTTACCAGTTTTAAATACCTTGGTGTGGTTGTCCACAATAAGCTGTCTTTTAACGAAAACACAGACACTGTTCACAAAAAATCACAGCAGTGACTGCACTTCCTCCGGATGCTCAACCGGTTTGGTGTGTTCAGCAAACTAATATCAGTGTTTTATCATGCAGTGGTTGAATCTGTCCTGACATTTGCCCTTATCTCCTGGTTTGGCAGCCTCTCACTGGGAGACAAAAACAGGCTAGAACATGTCGTTAAAGTTGCAAGTAAAATTATTGGTATGACAGTACCTGACCTGTCCACAACCTTTTATAAGAGGGTAAACTCTTAGGCTCAGGACATCAGACAGTGCCCTGATCATCCTCTCCATACTGAATTTGAGCTCCTACCCTCTGGCCGGAGATTCAGGCTACCTAAGGCTAAATCCAACAGGATGAAGAATTCATTTATTAGTCAAGCCATTACGCAACTGAATTTAAATTCTAAAAGTGAACTGTCATAATGCATTCTACTGAGTGATCAATGTATTAATAGCTCACCATTTTAGTGTTGTACCTAACTTGTGTGATTGTGTTTCCTATGTTTTATGTTTTTTAACTGCCTGCACAGCAAATTTCCCTTAGGGGACAATAAAGTGGAAAGTTGAAAGTTGAAAGTTGAAAGTTTAACCAATCAGAGCTCTGGGCCTCAAACCCATCAGAGAACCATCATCTGGAGTTTTGTTTTAGAGTCCACAGGATCGACCTAAACCACAATAAAGAGCAGAGCTGGGTCAATTCAGATTAAGAACTGTTAGATTCACAAATCAACAGTTAGCAAGTCCAATATTTAGTCCTGATTAAAGGACAATAAAAGCACAAACAGTGACTCAGACAACATAATGTCGATCTTAATGCCAGCTAAGCACATTTGATTCATATCCTCTCAGTCTGCCATGATCTTCATTTCCTCTACTATCGTCTCATTATCATCACAACCTTGTTATCATCAGCTCGTTATCATCAGCTTGTTATCATCAGCTTGCTGTAATTGTCTTCATCTCTCTGAAGGTCTTCAGGGGAAGCCGACCTCGTGGCTCGTCCTCTCCGTGGACAGACAGACCAAAGTTCTGCTCGCTGTTGGACCAGACCTCTTCATCCTGGACAACACGGCGTGCATCGCAGTGGTGAGGAACTGTGTCTACACTGCCCAGTGGGCTCCTTCTCTCTCTAAAAAAGTACCCAGAGAAAGGCGGAGGGCTCCTTCTCTCTCTAAAAAAGTACCCAGAGAAAGGCAGAGGGCTCCTTCTCTCTCTAAAAAAGTACCCAGAGACAGGCAGAGGGCTCATTCTCTCTCTAAAAAAGTACCCAGAGACAGGCAGAGGGCTCCTTCTCTCTCTAAAAAAGTACCCAAAGACAGGCAGAGGGCACCTTCTCTCTCTAAAAAAGTACCCAGAGATAGGCAGAGGGCTCCTTCTCTCTCTAAAAAAGTCTGTCTCTCACCTGTCTCTCTCTCACCTGTCTCTCACCTGTCTGTTTCTCACCTGTCTCTCACCTGTCTGTTTCTCACCTGTCTCTCACCTGTCTTTCTCTCACCTGTCTCTCACCTGTCTGTTTCTCACCTGTCTCTCACCTGTCTTTCTCTCACCTGTCTCTCACCTGTCTGTTTCTCACCTGTCTCTCACCTGTCTTTCTCTCACCTGTCTCTCACCTGTCTCTCTCTCACCTGTCTCTCTCTCACCTGTCTCTCACCTGTCTCTCTCTCACCTGTCTCTCACCTGTCTTTCTCTCACCTGTCTCTCTCTCACCTGTCTCTCACCTGTCTCTCTCTCACCTGTCTCTCACCTGTCTCTCACCTGTCTGTTTCTCACCTGTCTCTCACCTGTCTCTCACCTATCTTTCTCTCACCTGTCTCTCACCTGTCTCTCTCTCACCTGCCTCTCACCTGTCTTTCTCTCACCTGTCTCTCACCTGTCTGTTTCTCACCTGTCTCTCACCTGTCTTTCTCTCACCTGTCTCTCACCTGTCTGTTTCTCACCTGTCTCTCACCTGTCTCTCACCTGTCTCTCTCTCACCTGTCTCTCTCTCACCTGTCTCTCACCTGTCTCTCTCTCACCTGTCTCTCACCTGTCTGTTTCTCACCTGTCTCTCACCTGTCTCTCACCTGTCT
>NC_054888.1:369874-419874 GCF_018320785.1 Cheilinus undulatus
AACCATTATAGCTGTCCTGTGTGCAGAGGGTTAGAAAGAAAAAAGACGTGCAGGTGTTTAATTCTGACAGTGACAGCACAGTGAGGAGCCAGTAAACTAAAGTCCAACCAGGACAGACGGTAGACCTCCACTGATGACTGCTGCAGTCTGAGACAGACTGAACCAACGGGGAATAAACCAGCTCTGTGAGAGAAAACCTGCCAGCCAACAAGTTAAGCTCAGTTACCATGGTAACTGGCCCAGAGTTTAGTTTATATGTTTTATGTACACTTGTCATTACTGAGCAACACTCTGGTCAACCTTGTTTCTGAACGTGCTCTATAAATAAAGTTAGAGGTTTATAACTGAAACCAGAGTTTGACCACGCTCATCTCCACTTTCTGGAATAAAAAATAAATCTGTGTGAGTTTTTAGGTTCAGTTTTTATCTGTTGGGCTGGTCATCTAGTCTGTTTTCGTGTCTTTGTAGATCTTCCCCAGGACTGTGCATGAAGCCAGAGGACCTGATTGAGGACGGTGTAACAGAAACCTGAACAAGGATGGCTTCATCTTTGAGAAAAGTCTGATATCACACCACATTCAGCTTTAGGAAAAGGAGAAATGCCTTTGGTAAACTGGCTAGAAGCCCCATCAGGATACAGAGACATTCTTCACTGCTCAGATGATCCTGGAAACATTATTCTCTACAGACCAGCTTCTGTCTGTTATAAAGCTCCATGTCAGAGAGGAGGTCTACAGACCAGCTTCTGTCTGTTATAAAGCTCCATGTTAGAGAGGAGGAGGTCTACAGACCAGCTTCTGTCTGTTATGAAGCTCCATGTCAGAGAGGAGGAGGTCTACAGACCAGCTTCTGTCTGTTATAAAGCTCTACGTTAGAGAGGAGGAGGTCTACAGACCAGCTTCTGTCTGTTATGAAGCTCCATGTCAGAGAGGAGGAGGTCTACAGACCAGCTTCTGTCTGTTATAAAGCTCCATGTTAGAGAGGAGGAGGTCTACAGACCAGCTTCTGTCTGTTATGAAGCTCCATGTCAGAGAGGAGGAGGTCTACAGACCAGCTTCTGTCTGTTATAAAGCTCCATGTCAGAGAGGAGGAGGTCTACAGACCAGCTTCTGTCTGTTATAAAGCTCCATGTCAGAGAGGAGGAGGTCTACAGACCAGCTTCTGTCTGTTATAAAGCTCCATGTTAGAGAGGAGGAGGTCTACAGACCAGCTTCTGTCTGTTATGAAGCTCCATGTCAGAGAGGAGGAGGTCTACAGACCAGCTTCTGTCTGTTATAAAGCTCCATGTTAGAGAGGAGGAGGTCTACAGACCAGCTTCTGTCTGTTATGAAGCTCCATGTCAGAGAGGAGGAGGTCTACAGACCAGCTTCTGTCTGTTATAAAGCTCCATGTCAGAGAGGAGGAGGTCTACAGACCAGCTTCTGTCTGTTATGAAGCTCCATGTCAGAGAGGAGGAGGTCTACAGACCAGCTTCTGTCTGTTATAAAGCTCTACGTTAGAGAGGAGGAGGTCTACAGACCAGCTTCTGTCTGTTATAAAGCTCCATGTCAGAGAGGAGGAGGTCTACAGACCAGCTTCTGTCTGTTATAAAGCTCCATGTTAGAGAGGAGGAGGTCTACAGACCAGCTTCTGTCTGTTATCAAGCTCCATGTCAGAGAGGAGGAGGTCTACAGACCAGCTTCTGTCTGTTATAAAGCTCCATGTTAGAGAGGAGGAGGTCTACAGACCAGCTTCTGTCTGTTATAAAGCTCCATGTCAGAGAGGAGGAGGTCTACAGACCAGCTTCTGTCTGTTATAAAGCTCCATGTTAGAGAGGAGGAGGTCTACAGACCAGCTTCTGTCTGTTATGAAGCTCCATGTCAGAGAGGAGGAGGTCTACAGACCAGCTTCTGTCTGTTATAAAGCTCCATGTCAGAGAGGAGGAGGTCTACAGACCAGCTTCTGTCTGTTATAAAGCTCCATGTCAGAGAGGAGGAGGTCTACAGACCAGCTTCTGTCTGTTATAAAGCTCCATGTCAGAGAGGAGGAGGTCTACAGACCAGCTTCTGTCTGTTATAAAGCTCCATGTCAGAGAGGAGGAGGTCTACAGACCAGCTTCTGTCTGTTATGAAGCTCCATTTCAGAGAGGAGGAGGTCTACAGACCAGCTTCTGTCTGTTATAAAGCTCCATGTCAGAGAGGAGGAGGTCTACAGACCAGCTTCTGTCTGTTATAAAGCTCCATGTTAGAGAGGAGGAGGTCTACAGACCAGCTTCTGTCTGTTATAAAGCTCCATGTCAGAGAGGAGGAGGTCTACAGACCAGCTTCTGTCTGTTATAAAGCTCCATGTTAGAGAGGAGGAGGTCTACAGACCAGCTTCTGTCTGTTATGAAGCTCCCTTCTGTCTGTTATGAAGCTCCATGTCAGAGAGGAGGAGGTCTACAGACCAGCTTCTGTCTGTTATAAAGCTCTACGTTAGAGAGGAGGAGGTCTACAGACCAGCTTCTGTCTGTTATAAAGCTCCATGTCAGAGAGGAGGAGGTCTACAGACCAGCTTCTGTCTGTTATAAAGCTCCATGTTAGAGAGGAGGAGGTCTACAGACCAGCTTCTGTCTGTTATAAAGCTCTACGTTAGAGAGGAGGTCTACAGACCAGCTTCTGTCTGTTATGAAGCTCCATGTCAGAGAGGAGGAGGTCTACAGACCAGCTTCTGTCTGTTATAAAGCTCCATGTTAGAGAGGAGGAGGTCTACAGACCAGCTTCTGTCTGTTATAAAGCTCCATGTCAGAGAGGAGGAGGTCTACAGACCAGCTCCTGTCTGTTATAAAGCTCTACATTAGAGAGGAGGAGGTCTACAGACCAGCTTCTGTCCGTTATGAAGCTCCATGTTAGAGAGGAGGAGGTCTACAGACCAGCTTCTGTCTGTTATAAAGCTCCATGTTAGAGAGGAGGAGGTCTACAGACCAGCTTCTGTCTGTTATAAAGCTCTACGTTAGAGAGGAGGAGGTCTACAGACCAGCTTCTGTCTGTTATAAAGCTCCATGTTAGAGAGGAGGAGGTCTACAGACCAGCTTCTGTCTGTTATAAAGCTCCATGTCAGAGAAGAGGAGGTCTACAGACCAGCTTCTGTCTGTTATGAAGCTCCATGTCAAAGAGGAGGAGGTCTACAGACCAGCTTCTGTCTGTTATAAAGCTCCATGTTAGAGAGGAGGAGGTCTACAGACCAGCTTCTGTCTGTTATAAAGCTCCATGTTAGAGAGGAGGAGGTCTACAGACCAGCTTCTGTCTGTTATAAAGCTCTACGTTAGAGAGGAGGAGGTCTACAGACCAGCTTCTGTCTGTTATAAAGCTCCATGTTAGAGAGGAGGAGGTCTACAGACCAGCTTCTGTCTGTTATAAAGCTCCATGTTAGAGAGGAGGAGGTCTACAGACCAGCTTCTGTCTGTTATAAAGCTCTACGTTAGAGAGGAGGAGGTCTACAGACCAGCTTCTGTCTGTTATAAAGCTCCATGTTAGAGAGGAGGAGGTCTACAGACCAGCTTCTGTCTGTTATAAAGCTCCATGTTAGAGAGGAGGAGGTCTACAGACCAGCTTCTGTCTGTTATAAAGCTCCATGTTAGAGAGGAGGAGGTCTACAGACCAGCTTCTGTCTGTTATGAAGCTCCATGTCAGAGAGGAGGAGGTCTACAGACCAGCTTCTGTCTGTTATAAAGCTCCATGTCAGAGAGGAGGAGGTCTACAGACCAGCTTCTGTCTGTTATAAAGCTCCATGTCAGAGAGGAGGAGGTCTACAGACCAGCTTCTGTCTGTTATAAAGCTCCATGTTAGAGAGGAGGAGGTCTACAGACCAGCTTCTGTCTGTTATAAAGCTCCATGTTAGAGAGGAGGAGGTCTACAGACCAGCTTCTGTCTGTTATAAAGCTCTACGTTAGAGAGGAGGTCTACAGACCAGCTTCTGTCTGTTATGAAGCTCCCTGTCAGAGAGGAGGAGGTCTACAGACCAGCTTCTGTCTGTTATAAAGCTCCATGTCAGAGAGGAGGAGGTCTACAGACCAGCTTCTGTCTGTTATAAAGCTCCATGTCAGAGAGGAGGAGGTCTACAGACCAGCTTCTGTCTGTTATAAAGCTCCATGTTAGAGAGGAGGAGGTCTACAGACCAGCTTCTGTCTGTTATAAAGCTCCATGTTAGAGAGGAGGAGGTCTACAGACCAGCTTCTGTCTGTTATAAAGCTCCATGTCAGAGAGGAGGAGGTCTACAGACCAGCTTCTGTCTGTTATAAAGCTCTACGTTAGAGAGGAGGAGGTCTACAGACCAGCTTCTGTCTGTTATAAAGCTCCATGTCAGAGAGGAGGAGGTCTACAGACCAGCTTCTGTCTGTTATAAAGCTCCATGTCAGAGAGGAGGAGGTCTACAGACCAGCTTCTGTCTGTTAAAAAGCTCTACGTTAGAGAGGAGGAGGTCTACACACCAGCTTCTGTCTGTTATAAAGCTCCATGTTAGAGAGGAGGAGGTCTACAGACCAGCTTCTGTCTGTTATAAAGCTCCATGTCAGAGAGGAGGAGGTCTACAGACCAGCTTCTGTCTGTTATGAAGCTCCATGTCAGAGAGGAGGAGGTCTACAGACCAGCTTCTGTCTGTTATAAAGCTCCATGTCAGAGAGGAGGAGGTCTACAGACCAGCTTCTGTCTGTTATAAAGCTCCATGTTAGAGAGGAGGAGGTCTACAGACCAGCTTCTGTCCGTTATGAAGCTCCATGTTAGAGAGGAGGAGGTCTACAGACCAGCTTCTGTCTGTTATAAAGCTCCATGTTAGAGAGGAGGAGGTCTACAGACCAGCTTCTGTCTGTTATAAAGCTCCATGTTAGAGAGGAGGAGGTCTACAGACCAGCTTCTGTCTGTTATAAAGCTCCATGTCAGAGAGGAGGAGGTCTACAGACCAGCTTCTGTCTGTTATAAAGCTCCATGTTAGAGAGGAGGAGGTCTACAGACCAGCTTCTGTCTGTTATAAAGCTCCATGTCAGAGAGGAGGAGGTCTACAGACCAGCTTCTGTCTGTTATAAAGCTCCATGTCAGAGAGGAGGAGGTCTACAGACCAGCTTCTGTCTGTTATGAAGCTCCATGTCAGAGAGGAGGAGGTCTACAGACCAGCTTCTGTCTGTTATAAAGCTCTACGTTAGAGAGGAGGAGGTCTACAGACCAGCTTCTGTCTGTTATAAAGCTCTACGTTAGAGAGGAGGAGGTCTACAGACCAGCTTCTGTCTGTTATAAAGCTCCATGTTAGAGAGGAGGAGGTCTACAGACCAGCTTCTGTCTGTTATAAAGCTCCATGTTAGAGAGGAGGAGGTCTACAGACCAGCTTCTGTCTGTTATAAAGCTCTACGTTAGAGAGGAGGAGGTCTACAGACCAGCTTCTGTCTGTTAAAAAGCTCTACGTTAGAGAGGAGGAGGTCTACAGACCAGCTTCTTTCTGTTATGAAGCTCCATGTCAGAGAGGAGGAGGTCTACAGACCAGCTTCTGTCTGTTATGAAGCTCCATGTCAGAGAGGAGGAGGTCTACAGACCAGCTTCTGTCTGTTATAAAGCTCCATGTTAGAGAGGAGGAGGTCTACAGACCAGCTTCTGTCTGTTATAAAGCTCCATGTCAGAGAGGAGGAGGTCTACAGACCAGCTTCTGTCTGTTATAAAGCTCCATGTTAGAGAGGAGGAGGTCTACAGACCAGCTTCTGTCTGTTATGAAGCTCCATGTCAGAGAGGAGGAGGTCTACAGACCAGCTTCTGTCTGTTATGAAGCTCCATGTCAGAGAGGAGGAGGTCTACAGACCAGCTTCTGTCTGTTATAAAGCTCTACGTTAGAGAGGAGGAGGTCTACAGACCAGCTTCTGTCTGTTATAAAGCTCCATGTCAGAGAGGAGGAGGTCTACAGACCAGCTTCTGTCTGTTATAAAGCTCCATGTCAGAGAGGAGGAGGTCTACAGACCAGCTTCTGTCTGTTATAAAGCTCCATGTTAGAGAGGAGGAGGTCTACAGACCAGCTTCTGTCTGTTATGAAGCTCCATGTCAGAGAGGAGGAGGTCTACAGACCAGCTTCTGTCTGTTATAAAGCTCTACGTTAGAGAGGAGGAGGTCTACAGACCAGCTTCTGTCTGTTATAAAGCTCTACGTTAGAGAGGAGGAGGTCTACAGACCAGCTTCTGTCTGTTATAAAGCTCCATGTCAGAGAGGAGGAGGTCTACAGACCAGCTTCTGTCTGTTATAAAGCTCCATGTTAGAGAGGAGGAGGTCTACAGACCAGCTTCTGTCTGTTATAAAGCTCCATGTTAGAGAGGAGGAGGTCTACAGACCAGCTTCTGTCTGTTATGAAGCTCCATGTCAGAGAGGAGGAGGTCTACAGACCAGCTTCTGTCTGTTATGAAGCTCCATGTCAGAGAGGAGGAGGTCTACAGACCAGCTTCTGTCTGTTATGAAGCTCCATGTCAGAGAGGAGGAGGTCTACAGACCAGCTTCTGTCTGTTATAAAGCTCTATGTTAGAGAGGAGGAGGTCTACAGACCAGCTTCTGTCTGTTATGAAGCTCCATGTCAGAGAGGAGGAGGTCTACAGACCAGCTTCTCTCTGTTATGAAGCTCCATGTCAGAGAGGAGGAGGTCTACAGACCAGCTTCTGTCTGTTATAAAGCTCCATGTTAGAGAGGAGGAGGTCTACAGACCAGCTTCTGTCTGTTATAAAGCTCTACGTTAGAGAGGAGGAGGTCTACAGACCAGCTTCTGTCTGTTATAAAGCTCCATGTCAGAGAGGAGGAGGTCTACAGACCAGCTTCTGTCTGTTATAAAGCTCTACGTTAGAGAGGAGGAGGTCTACAGACCAGCTTCTGTCTGTTATGAAGCTCCATGTTAGAGAGGAGGAGGTCTACAGACCAGCTTCTGTCTGTTATAAAGCTCCATGTTAGAGAGGAGGAGGTCTACAGACCAGCTTCTGTCTGTTATAAAGCTCCATGTCAGAGAGGAGGAGGTCTACAGACCAGCTTCTGTCTGTTATGAAGCTCCATGTCAGAGAGGAGGAGGTCTACAGACCAGCTTCTGTCTGTTATAAAGCTCCATGTCAGAGAGGAGGAGGTCTACAGACCAGCTTCTGTCTGTTATGAAGCTCCATGTCAGAGAGGAGGAGGTCTACAGACCAGCTTCTGTCTGTTATAAAGCTCCATGTCAGAGAGGAGGAGGTCTACAGACCAGCTTCTGTCTGTTATGAAGCTCCATGTTAGAGAGGAGGAGGTCTACAGACCAGCTTCTGTCTGTTATAAAGCTCCATGTTAGAGAGGAGGAGGTCTACAGACCAGCTTCTGTCTGTTATAAAGCTCCATGTCAGAGAGGAGGAGGTCTACAGACCAGCTTCTGTCTGTTATGAAGCTCCATGTCAGAGAGGAGGAGGTCTACAGACCAGCTTCTGTCTGTTATAAAGCTCCATGTCAGAGAGGAGGAGGTCTACAGACCAGCTTCTGTCTGTTATGAAGCTCCATGTCAGAGAGGAGGAGGTCTACAGACCAGCTTCTGTCTGTTATAAAGCTCCATGTTAGAGAGGAGGAGGTCTACAGACCAGCTTCTGTCTGTTATAAAGCTCTACGTTAGAGAGGAGGAGGTCTACAGACCAGCTTCTGTCTGTTATAAAGCTCTACGTTAGAGAGGAGGAGGTCTACAGACCAGCTTCTGTCTGTTATAAAGCTCTACGTTAGAGAGGAGGAGGTCTACAGACCAGCTTCTGTCTGTTATAAAGCTCTACGTTAGAGAGGAGGAGGTCTACAGACCAGCTTCTGTCTGTTATAAAGCTCCATGTTAGAGAGGAGGAGGTCTACAGACCAGCTTCTGTCTATTATAAAGCTCTACGTTAGAGAGGAGGAGGTCTACAGACCAGCTGCTGTCTGTTATAAAGCTCTACGTTAGAGATGAGGAGGTCTACAGACCAGCTTCTGTCTGTTATAAAGCTCTACGTTAGAGAGGAGGAGGTCTACAGACCAGCTTCTGTCTGTTATAAAGCTCCATGTCAGAGAGGAGGAGGTCTACAGACCAGCTTCTGTCTGTTATAAAGCTCCATGTCAGAGAGGAGGAGGTCTACAGACCAGCTTCTGTCTGTTATAAAGCTCTACGTTAGAGAGGAGGAGGTCTACAGACCAGGGTTAGGTTCAGGTGTAGAGAAAGACTCTGACAGTCGCAGCACTCGAAGCTTTTCCTCTGTTTTAGTCTCACCTGTAGATTCCACTCAGTCCTACACTCTTTGTTTTTAAGATGGTAGAACTGTTAACAGGGAAATGAACAGAACTGTTTTCACTGTTGAAATAAAGCTTGATGAAATGTATTTTCTTTTTCTCACTTTTGGTTTTTATACCTTCACTAAACCCAAACCACTGGAAACTATTATGACTAGGTGTGTTGTGGATTGGTTCAGGTCCAACATCTTGACATTTTGGTGCAAACAGTTAAAAATCTAGATTTTGTGTTTAATATGCATGTGGAGCGCCCTCTACAGGCTGAAACGCTTTACTGTTCTGTTCCTGAAGCAGGCTGATCTTCATGTAACTCTCTCTATGCTGGTATCTGACATAATGACTGAAGATGCAGCAGAGAGTCTTTCAAATGCATGCAGACATGTTCCACTTTACTGAACAGCAGCAGTGATGAGGTCTGCTGCTTTCTACATGCATCCATATGAACTTGACTTTACTTACAGCATACACTGATAACTTCTGATCCTTCATGGAGTATTATAGCATCTTATGAGTCCTGATAACAGCTGATCATTGAGGTGTGTGTATAGAGGGTAGAAGTAGTCCTAATGTATCCTCAGCCCCATCAGTCAGCCTGTAGTTAGAACCAGTGGAGAGCACTCATGGGTTTATACGCCATTATGAGCAGATTTATAGTTCCTATACCTGCTGATAGAGTGCATCATAGAGCAGTATGTGTGTTTATGAGTGTAGGCATCATGCAGTATGACTGATTATGATGAGTGTTATAATTCACTATGAACGCGCTCATAATGCACGGTAGATGAGGTCTTCATAGACAGGGTTACCGAGATCTTTAGTCTCAGCCAGGTAGTTCTCCTGGTTAAATAAAGGTTAAATAAATTTAAAATATGTAATAGTATCACACTTTTTACAGTGGTCCCAGTATCATTTTTCCAGTGTGCTTAGAATCATTCTTTACAGTCGTCTTAGTTTCACTTTTTACAGTGTTCTTAGTAACATTTTAACTGTATTATTTTTCTCAGTGTTTTTAGTTTCATTTTTTACAGTGTTCTAAGTGTCGTTTTTAACAGTGTTCCTGGTATAATTTTTTTAACAGTGGTCTTACTGTCATTTTTTACAGTGTTATCTGTGTAACTGGACACTTTAAAGGAAACGCCTTCACTTCTCTCAGCTGTTCCGGGGTTGTGACGTCACTCAGTATGAAGTCCTCCAAATCCACAGGAAATAGAGAGATAGATTTTCAAAGTAAAATCCCTGCAAGGACTAGAAATAAATCCAAAGTGTTTTTTGGGGATTAAACTCCTGATTTTTGAAATGATCACTTAAAGATACTTTTAATTAAAATGTTCAGATGATTTTCTCTCAGTGGTTGTTTTTGTTGGTGACTTATGAATTATTAAGTCTCAAAATCTCAGTTTTCCTATTTTTTTCCCCATATTTTTCTGATAAATTTACCTCTAGGTTGATTTTTTATCATGGTGCTCTATGGACGTATTATATTTACATAATAGTCATGAACCATGAGTCATTTCTTTTTGCTGTCATTTTTATATGAATCATTAAATGTGTTCTTTGTCCTCGCTAGTGTGTTTTTGTTATGAATGGAATTAAATTCTGTTATTATTAGTGCTACTAATATCCATAGAGGACTGTCCTGTTTATCTGTGTCTGTTTTATATTATCAGTGGAGTTTTTCTCCATACTGTGAATAACTTCCTGTTGTTTAGACCCAGCTGTCCCTCTGCTGTGTAAATAAATGTGTGGCCATGTTACCTTAGCTTACAGGATGTTCACTTAAACACTTTTAATTCTAATTTAAGTTTATTCAGTTAGTTTGTGTAGTTCTGCAGTATTTTCATCCTTCTGTCTCTGTTATTGTTGAAATGACAGAATTTTCCTCTGAGGATCAGAAACTCTGATCTCATCATATACTGCCATTAATAACAATATTAATAATAACTATTATTATTTGTTATCTTCATCGATGTGGATCGTTTCAGGCTCTGGACTTTATTTGTAGCTTTGTCTTTTTAGGCTCATTTAACAGTTTAACATGTTGTCATTTTTCTAAAGTTTGCGATTCTTTTCTGGCTTTTATTGTGAAATCGTAGACCGGAAGTAATGCATGTTGCCGTGTTGCCGCGGGACAAGTTGCAGGCTGGCAGCGCGAGGCTGAAGATGAAACTTTGATCATAAAAATCAAAGATTAAGAAGCTGCTACTCGTGACGTCAGCATGGCTGTAAAGGTGAGTGCAGGCGCGAGCTGTCACGTGATCAGGACGTTCTAGCAGAAGCTATAGTAGACCGTGAGAACGGTGAGGGTGGTTCCACTAGAACATGATGTTTACAGAGAGAACCCTGGTTCAGGCACGAGGACGAAACATGACACAGGATAAAATAAAACCGTCAGAGAGAGGGTTAGATTACCACGGGGCGAAAACATCCACTACACCTGAGGAGAGAGAGTTAGAATAACACAGAGCGAAAACATCCAGTACACCTGAGGAGAGAGAGTTAGAATAACACAGAGCGAAAACATCCACTACACCTGAGGAGAGAGAGTTAGAATAACACAGAGCGAAAACATCCAGTACACCTGAGGAGAGAGAGTTAGATTACCATGGGGCGAAAACATCCACTACACCTGAGGAGAGAGAGTTAGATTACCACGGGGCGAAAACATCCACTACACCTGAGGAGAGAGAGTTAGAATAACACAGAGCGAAAACATCCAGTACACCTGAGGAGAGAGAGTTAGAATAACACAGAGCGAAAAAATCCAGTACACCTGAGGAGAGAGAGTTAGAATAACACAGAGCGAAAACATCCAGTACACCTGAGGAAAGAGAGTTAGAATAACACAGAGCGAAAACATCCAGTACACCTGAGGAGAGAGAGTTAGAATAACACAGAGCGAAAACATCCAGTACACCTGAGGAGAGAGAGTTAGAATAACACAGAGCGAAAACATCCACTACACCTGAGGAGAGAGAGTTAGAATAACACAGAGCGAAAACATCCAGTACACCTGAGGAGAGAGAGTTAGATTACCATGGGGCGAAAACATCCACTACACCTGAGGAGAGAGAGTTAGATTACCATGGGGCGAAAACATCCAGTACACCTGAGGAGAGAGAGTTGGAATAACACAGAGCGAAAACATCCAGTACACCTGAGGAGAGAGAGTTAGATTACCATGGGGCGAAAACATCCACTACACCTGAGGAGAGAGAGTTAGAATAACACAGAGCGAAAACATCCAGTACACCTGAGGAGAGAGAGTTAGAATAACACAGAGCGAAAACATCCACTACACCTGAGGAGAGAGAGTTAGAATAACACAGAGCGAAAACATCCAGTACACCTGAGGAGAGAGAGTTGGAATAACACAGAGCGAAAACATCCAGTACACCTGAGGAGAGAGAGTTAGATTACCATGGGGCGAAAACATCCAGTACACCTGAGGAGAGAGAGTTAGATTACCACGGGGCGAAAACATCCACTACACCTGAGGAGAGAGAGTTAGAATAACACAGAGCGAATACATCCACTACACCTGAGGAGAGAGAGTTAGAATAACACAGAGCGAAAACATCCAGTACACCTGAGGAGAGAGGGTTAGATTACCATGGGGCGAAAACATCCACTACACCTGAGGGGAGAGAGTTAAAATAACACGGGGCGAAAACATCCACTACACCTGAGGAGAGAGAGTTAAAATAACACGGGGTGAAAACATCCAGTACACCTGAGGAGAGAGGGTAAGATTACCACGGGGCGAAAACATCCACTACACCTGAGGAGAGAGAGTTAAAATAACACAGAGCGAAAACATCCAGTACACCTGAGGAGAGAGAGTTAGAATACCACAGAGCGAAAACATCCACTACAACTGAGGAGAGAGAGTTAGAATAACACAGAGCGAAAACATCCACTACACCTGAGGAGAGAGAGTTAGAATAACACAGAGCGAAAACATCCACTTCACCTGAGGAGAGAGAGTTAGAATAACACAGAGCGAAAACATCCAGTACACCTGAGGAGAGAGAGTTAAAATAACACGGGGCGAAAACATCCACTACACCTAATGAGAGAGAGTTAGAATAACACAGAGCGAAAACATCCAGTACACCTGAGGAGAGAGAGTTAGAATACCACAGAGTGAAAACATCCACTACACCTGAGGAGAGAGAGTTAGAATAACACAGAGCGAAAACATCCACTACACCTGAGGAGAGCGAGTTAGAATAACACAGAGCGAAAACATCCAGTACACCTGAGGAGAGAGAGAGGGTTAGAATAACACAGAGCGAAAACATCCACTACACCTGAGGAGAGAGAGTTAGAATAACACAGAGCGAAAACATCCAGTACACCTGAGGAGAGAGAGTTGGAATAACACAGAGCGAAAACATCCAGTACACCTGAGGAGAGAGAGTTAGATTACCATGGGGCGAAAACATCCAGTACACCTGAGGAGAGAGAGTTAGATTACCACGGGGCGAAAACATCCACTACACCTGAGGAGAGAGAGTTAGAATAACACAGAGCGAAAACATCCACTACACCTGAGGAGAGAGAGTTAGAATAACACAGAGCGAAAACATCCAGTACACCTGAGGAGAGAGAGTTAGAATACCACAGAGTGAAAACATCCACTACACCTGAGGAGAGAGAGTTAGAATAACACAGAGCGAAAACATCCAGTACACCTGAGGAGAGCGAGTTAGAATAACACAGAGCGAAAACATCCACTACACCTGAGGAGAGAGAGTTAGAATAACACAGAGCGAAAACATCCAGTACACCTGAGGAGAGAGAGTTGGAATAACACAGAGCGAAAACATCCAGTACACCTGAGGAGAGAGAGTTAGATTACCATGGGGCGAAAACATCCACTACACCTGAGGAGAGAGAGTTAGAATAACACAGAGCGAAAACATCCAGTACACCTGAGGAGAGAGAGTTAGAATAACACAGAGCGAAAACATCCACTACACCTGAGGAGAGAGAGTTAGAATAACACAGAGCGAAAACATCCAGTACACCTGAGGAGAGAGAGTTGGAATAACACAGAGCGAAAACATCCAGTACACCTGAGGAGAGAGAGTTAGATTACCATGGGGCGAAAACATCCAGTACACCTGAGGAGAGAGAGTTAGATTACCACGGGGTGAAAACATCCACTACACCTGAGGAGAGAGAGTTAGAATAACACAGAGCGAATACATCCACTACACCTGAGGAGAGAGAGTTAGAATAACACAGAGCGAAAACATCCAGTACACCTGAGGAGAGAGGGTTAGATTACCATGGGGCGAAAACATCCACTACACCTGAGGGGAGAGAGTTAAAATAACACGGGGCGAAAACATCCACTACACCTGAGGAGAGAGAGTTAAAATAACACGGGGCGAAAACATCCAGTACACCTGAGGAGAGAGGGTAAGATTACCACGGGGCGAAAACATCCAGTACACCTGAGGAGAGAGAGTTAAAATAACACAGAGCGAAAACATCCAGTACACCTGAGGAGAGAGAGTTAGAATAACACAGAGCGAAAACATCCAGTACACCTGAGGAGAGAGAGTTAAAATAACACGGGGCGAAAACATCCACTACACCTAATGAGAGAGAGTTAGAATACCACAGAGCGAAAACATCCAGTACACCTGAGGAGAGAGAGTTAGATTACCATGGGGCGAAAACATCCAGTACACCTGAGGAGAGAGAGTTAGATTACCACGGGGTGAAAACATCCACTACACCTGAGGAGAGAGAGTTAGAATAACACAGAGCGAATACATCCACTACACCTGAGGAGAGAGAGTTAGAATAACACAGAGCGAAAACATCCAGTACACCTGAGGAGAGAGGGTTAGATTACCATGGGGCGAAAACATCCACTACACCTGAGGGGAGAGAGTTAAAATAACACGGGGCGAAAACATCCACTACACCTGAGGAGAGAGAGTTAAAATAACACGGGGCGAAAACATCCAGTACACCTGAGGAGAGAGGGTAAGATTACCACGGGGCGAAAACATCCAGTACACCTGAGGAGAGAGAGTTAAAATAACACAGAGCGAAAACATCCAGTACACCTGAGGAGAGAGAGTTAGAATAACACAGAGCGAAAACATCCACTACAACTGAGGAGAGAGAGTTAGAATAACACAGAGCGAAAACATCCACTACACCTAATGAGAGAGAGTTAGAATAACACAGAGCGAAAACATCCACTACACCTGAGGAGAGAGAGTTAGAATAACACAGAGCGAAAACATCCACTTCACCTGAGGAGAGAGAGTTAGAATAACACAGAGCGAAAACATCCAGTACACCTGAGGAGAGAGAGTTAAAATAACACGGGGCGAAAACATCCACTACACCTAATGAGAGAGAGTTAGAATACCACAGAGCGAAAACATCCACTACACCTGAGGAGAGAGAGTTAGAATAACACAGAGCGAAAACATCCAGTACACCTGAGGAGAGAGAGTTAGAATAACACAGAGCGAAAACATCCACTACACCTGAGGAGAGAGAGTTAGAATAACACAGAGCGAAAACATCCACTACACCTGAGGAGAGAGAGTTAGAATAACACAGAGCGAAAACATCCAGTACACCTGAGGAGAGAGAGTTAGAATACCACAGAGTGAAAACATCCACTACACCTGAGGAGAGAGAGTTAGAATAACACAGAGCGAAAACATCCACTACACCTGAGGAGAGCGAGTTAGAATAACACAGAGCGAAAACATCCAGTACACCTGAGGAGAGAGAGAGGGTTAGAATAACACAGAGCGAAAACATCCACTACACCTGAGGAGAGAGAGTTAGAATAACACAGAGCGAAAACATCCACTACACCTGAGGAGAGAGAGTTAGAATAACACAGAGCGAAAACATCCACTACACCTGAGGAGAGAGAGTTAGAATAACACAGAGCGAAAACATCCAGTACACCTGAGGAGAGAGAGTTAGAATACCACAGAGCGAAAACATCCACTACACCTGAGGAGAGAGAGTTAGAATAACACAGAGCGAATACATCCACTACACCTGAGGAGAGAGAGTTAGAATAACACAGAGCGAAAACATCCACTACACCTGAGGAGAGAGAGTTAGAATAACACAGAGCGAAAACATCCACTACACCTGAGGAGAGAGAGTTAGATTACCACAGAGCGAAAACATCCACTACACCTGAGGAGAGAGAGTTAGAATAACACAGAGCGAAAACATCCACTACACCTGAGGAGAGAGAGTTAGAATAACACAGAGCGAAAACATCCAGTACACCTGAGGAGAGAGAGTTAGAATAACACAGAGCGAAAACATCCACTACACCTGAGGAGAGAGAGTTAGAATAACACAGAGCGAAAACATCCACTACACCTGAGGAGAGAGAGTTGGAATAACACAGAGCGAAAACATCCAGTACACCTGAGGAGAGAGAGTTAGATTACCATGGGGTGAAAACATCCAGTACACCTGAGGAGAGAGAGTTAGATTACCACGGGGCGAAAACATCCACTACACCTGAGGAGAGAGAGTTAGAATAACACAGAGCGAAAACATCCAGTACACCTGAGGAGAGAGGGTTAGATTACCATGGGGCGAAAACATCCACTACACCTGAGGGGAGAGAGTTAAAATAACACGGGGCGAAAACATCCACTACACCTGAGGAGAGAGAGTTAAAATAACACGGGGCGAAAACATCCAGTACACCTGAGGAGAGAGGGTAAGATTACCACGGGGCGAAAACATCCACTACACCTGAGGAGAGAGAGTTAAAATAACACAGAGCGAAAACATCCAGTACACCTGAGGAGAGAGAGTTAGAATAACACAGAGCGAAAACATCCACTACAACTGAGGAGAGAGAGTTAGATTACCATGGGGCGAAAACATCCAGTACACCTGAGGAGAGAGAGTTAGATTACCACGGGGCGAAAACATCCACTACACCTGAGGAGAGAGAGTTAGAATAACACAGAGCGAATACATCCACTACACCTGAGGAGAGAGAGTTAGAATAACAAAGAGCGAAAACATCCAGTACACCTGAGGAGAGAGGGTTAGATTACCATGGGGCGAAAACATCCACTACACCTGAGGGGAGAGAGTTAAAATAACACGGGGCGAAAACATCCACTACACCTGAGGAGAGAGAGTTAAAATAACACGGGGCGAAAACATCCAGTACACCTGAGGAGAGAGGGTAAGATTACCACGGGGCGAAAACATCCACTACACCTGAGGAGAGAGAGTTAAAATAACACGGGGCGAAAACATCCAGTACACCTGAGGAGAGAGGGTAAGATTACCACGGGGCGAAAACATCCACTACACCTGAGGAGAGCGAGTTAGAATAACACAGAGCGAAAACATCCAGTACACCTGAGGAGAGAGAGAGGGTTAGAATAACACAGAGCGAAAACATCCACTACACCTGAGGAGAGAGAGTTAGAATAACACAGAGCGAAAACATCCACTACACCTGAGGAGAGAGAGTTAGAATAACACAGAGCGAAAACATCCACTACACCTGAGGAGAGAGAGTTAGAATAACACAGAGCGAAAACATCCAGTACACCTGAGGAGAGAGAGTTAGAATACCACAGAGCGAAAACATCCACTACACCTGAGGAGAGAGAGTTAGAATAACACAGAGCGAATACATCCACTACACCTGAGGAGAGAGAGTTAGAATAACACAGGCGAAACATCCAGTACACCTGAGGAGAGAGAGTTAGAATACCACCGCGCGAATACATCCACTACACCTGATGAGAGAGAGTTAGAATAACACAGAGCGAAAACATCCACTACACCTGAGGAGAGAGAGTTAGAATAACACAGAGCGAAAACATCCAGTACACCTGAGGAGAGAGAGTTAGAATAACACAGAGCCAAAACATCCACACCACCTGAGGAGAGATAGTTAGAAAAACTAAGCTCTACATATTACACTACACCTGAGGAGAGAGAGTTAGAATAACACAGAGCGAAAACATCCAGTACACCTGAGGAGAGAGAGTTAGATTACCATGGGGCGAAAACATCCAGTACACCTGAGGAGAGAGAGTTAGATTACCACGGGGCGAAAACATCCACTACACCTGAGGAGAGAGAGTTAGAATAACACAGAGCGAAAACATCCAGTACACCTGAGGAGAGAGGGTTAGATTACCATGGGGCGAAAACATCCACTACACCTGAGGGGAGAGAGTTAAAATAACACGGGGCGAAAACATCCACTACACCTGAGGAGAGAGAGTTAAAATAACACGGGGCGAAAACATCCAGTACACCTGAGGAGAGAGGGTAAGATTACCACGGGGCGAAAACATCCACTACACCTGAGGAGAGAGAGTTAAAATAACACAGAGCGAAAACATCCAGTACACCTGAGGAGAGAGAGTTAGAATAACACAGAGCGAAAACATCCACTACAACTGAGGAGAGAGTTAGATTACCATGGTAAAACATCCAGTACACCTCAGGAGAGAGAGTTAGATTACCACGGGGCGAAAACATCCACTACACCTGAGGAGAGAGAGTTAGAATAACACAGAGCGAATACATCCACTACACCTGAGGAGAGAGAGTTAGAATAACAAAGAGCGAAAACATCCAGTACACCTGAGGAGAGAGGGTTAGATTACCATGGGGCGAAAACATCCACTACACCTGAGGGGAGAGAGTTAAAAAAACACAGAGCGAAAACATCCACTACACCTGAGGAGAGAGAGTTAGAATAACACAGAGCGAAAACATCCACTTCACCTGAGGAGAGAGAGTTAGAATAACACAGAGCGAAAACATCCAGTACACCTGAGGAGAGAGAGTTAAAATAACACGGGGCGAAAACATCCAGTACACCTGAGGAGAGAGAGTTAGAATACCACAGAGCGAAAACATCCACTACACCTGAGGAGAGAGAGTTAGAATAACACAGAGCGAAAACATCCAGTACACCTGAGGAGAGAGAGTTAGAATAACACAGAGCGAAAACATCCACTACACCTGAGGAGAGAGAGTTAGAATAACACAGAGCGAAAACATCCACTACACCTGAGGAGAGAGAGTTAGAATAACACAGAGCGAAAACATCCAGTACACCTGAGGAGAGAGAGTTAGAATACCACAGAGTGAAAACATCCACTACACCTGAGGAGAGAGAGTTAGAATAACACAGAGCGAAAACATCCAGTACACCTGAGGAGAGCGAGTTAGAATGACACAGAGCGAAAACATCCAGTACACCTGAGGAGAGAGAGAGGGTTAGAATAACACAGAGCGAAAACATCCACTACACCTGAGGAGAGAGAGTTAGAATAACACAGAGCGAAAACATCCAGTACACCTGAGGAGAGAGAGTTGGAATAACACAGAGCGAATACATCCACTACACCTGAGGAGAGAGAGTTAGAATAACACAGAGCGAAAACATCCAGTACACCTGAGGAGAGAGAGTTAGAATAACACAGAGCGAAAACATCCAGTACACCTGAGGAGAGAGAGTTAGAATAACACAGAGCGAAAACATCCACTACACCTGAGGAGAGAGAGTTAGAATAACACAGAGCGAAAACATCCAGTACACCTGAGGAGAGAGGGTTTGATTAACACGGGGCGAAAATATCCAGTACACCTGAGGAGAGAGACAGTTAGATTAACACAGAGCGAAAACATCCAGTACACCTGAGGAGAGAGAGGGTTAGATTAACACGGGGCGAAAACATCCACTACACCTGAGGAGAGAGAGGGTTAGATTAACACAGGGCGAAAACATCCACTACACCTTTGGAGAGAGGGTTAGATTACCACAGGGCAAAAACATCCAGTACACCTGAGGAGAGAGGGTTAGATTACCACGGGGCGAAAACATCCACTACACCTGAGGAGAGAGGGTTTTGATTAACATGGAGCGACAACATCCACTACACCTTTGGAGAGAGGGTTAGATTACCACGGGGCGAAAACATCCAGTACACCTGAGGAGAGAGAGTTAGACTACCACGGGGCCAAAACATCCAGTACACCTGAGGAGAGAGGGTTAGATTACCACAAAGCGAAAACATCCACTACACCTGAGGAGAGAGAGGGTTAGATTAACACGGGGCGAAAACATCCACTACACCTGAGGAGAGAGGGTTTGATTAACACGGGGCGAAAATATCCAGTACACCTGAGGAGAGAGACAGTTAGATTAACACAGAGCGAAAACATCCACTTCACCTGAGGAGAGAGAGGGTTAGATGAACACGGGGCGAAAACATCCACTACACCTGAGGAGAGAGACAGTTAGATTAACACAGAGCGAAAACATCCACTACACCTGAGGAGAGAGAGGGTTAGATTAACACGGGGCGAAAACATCCACTACACCTGAGGAGAGAGGGTTAGATTACCACAGGGCGAAAACATCCAGTACACCTGAGGAGAGAGGGTTAGATTACCACGGGGCGAAAACATCCACTACACCTGAGGAGAGAGGGGTTTGATTAACATGGAGCGACAACATTCACTACACCTTTGGAGAGAGGGTTAGATTACCACGGGGCGAAAACATCCAGTACACCTGAGGAGAGAGAGTTAGACTACCACGGGGCCAAAACATCCACTACACCTGAGGAGAGAGGGTTAGATTACCACAAAGCGAAAACATTCACTACACCTGAGGAGAGAGAGGGTTAGATTCACACGGGGCGAAAACATCCACTACACCTGAGGAGAGAGGGTTTGATTAACACGGGGCGAAAATATCCAGTACACCTGAGGAGAGAGACAGTTAGATTAACACAGAGCGAAAACATCAACTTCACCTGAGGAGAGAGAGGGTTAGATTAACACGGGGCGAAAACATCCAGTACACCTGAGGAGAGAGAGGGTTAGATTAACACAGGGCGAAAACATCCACTACACCTTTGGAGAGAGGGTTAGATAAACATGGGGCAAAAACATCCAGTACACCTGAGGAGAGAGAGGGTTAGATTAACACGGGGCGAAAATATCCAGTACACCTGAGGAGAGAGACAGTTAGATTAACACAGAGCGAAAACATCCACTACACCTGAGGAGAGAGAGGGTTAGATTACCACGGGGCGAAAACATCCACTACACCTGAGGAGAGAGAGGGTTAGATTAACACGGGGCGAAAACATCCACTACACCTGAGGAGAGAGAGGGTTAGATTACCACGGGGCGAAAACATCCACTACACCTGAGGAGAGAGAGGGTTAGATTACCACGGGGCAAAACATCCAGTACACCTGAGGAGAGAGGGTTTGATTAACACGGGGTGTTAGCCTTTAGTCTCCGTGAGTCTGAACACCAATGGCCGAGGAAATATTAAACCCAGAAATGTAGTTTTTAATCAGTCAGTCCGCCGTTTGGATCAAAGATGAACACTTCCAGTTCTGAAAATAAATAAATATAAAAATATGATAGAAGAAGGAGGGTCCACCTCTTTTGGTCAGACCAAGGTTCGGCTGTTTGGTCCGGACCACGGTCCAGGGAAGGTTTCCCACCTATCATCTTAGTTCGGACCAAACTGAAAAATCCGAAAATCCAGACCAAACGACGTGGGTGTGAAGCCCCCTAAGGACCCCCAGACAGGAACCAGTACAGGACCCCCAGACAGGGACCAGTACGGGACCCCCAGACAGGGACCAGTACGGGACCCCCAGACAGGGACCAGTACGTACCCCCAGACAGGGACCAGTACGTACCCCCAGACAGGGACCAGTACAGGATCCCCAAGACAGGGACCAACGGGACCCCCAGACAGTGACCAGTACGGGACCCTCAGACAGGGACCAGTACGGGACCCCCAGGTAGAGAGTGGTACTGGACCCCCTGGGAGAAACCAAAATTGGACTCCAGAATATTCAGAGTCTGTCCTCACACACCTGGATACCTGAGAGGACCAGAGACTTTAGAGAGAGCTGGACCAACCCCATGTGACGTCAGCCATCTGCTCACAATAGGCAGACTCATACGGCTCTTGAAGCCAATCTGTGGAGGCTTCCATGTTGAAATCGTGGTCTCAACCAAACTTTGGATACACCTAATGGCCCGTCCACTAAGCACAACTTCCTGTCAGCTAGCTAGCTAGCATTCTGGTTGAGAGAAACCCCAATAGTTAAATGTTTTACAGTTTAAATGCTGCAATAGTTAAATGTTTTACAGTTTAAATGCTGCAATAGTTAAATGTTTTATAGTTGAAATGCTGCAATAGTTCAAATGTTTTACAGTTTGAATGCTGCATAGTTCAAATGTTTTACAGTTTAAATGCTGCAATAGTTCAAATGTTTTACAGTTGAAATGCTGCAATAGTTCAAATGTTTTACAGTTTAAATGCTGCAATAGTTAAATGTTTTACATTTTAAATGCTGCAATAGTTCAAATGTTTTACAGTTGAAATGCTGCAATAGTTAAAACGTTTTACAGTTTAAATGCTGCAATAGTTAAATGTTTTACAGTTGAAATGCTGTAATAGTTCAAATGTTTTACAGTTTAAATGCTGCAATAGTTAAATGTTTTACAGTTTAAATGCTGCAATAGTTAAATGTTTTACAGTTTAAATGCTGCAATAGTTCAAATGTTTTACAGTTTAAATGCTGCAATAGTTAAATGTTTTACAGTTTAAATGCTGCAATAGTTAAATGTTTTACAGTTTAAATGCTGCAATAGTTCAAATGTTTTACAGTTTAAATGCTGCAATAGTTAAATGTTTTACAGTTTAAATGCTGCAATAGTTAAATGTTTTACAGTTGAAATGCTGCAATAGTTCAAATGTTTTACAGTTCCAATGCAGCAATAGTTAAATGTTTTACAGTTTAAATGCTGCAATAGTTCAAATGTTTTACAGTTTAAATGCTGCAATTGTTCAAAGGTTTTACAGTTTGAATGCTGCAATAGTTCAAATGTTTTACAGTTCCAATGCTGCAATAGTTCAAATGTTTTACAGTTTAAATGCTGCAATAGTTCAAATTTTTTACAGTTTAAATGCTGCAATAGTTCAAATGTTTTACAGTTTAAATGCTGCAATAGTTCAAATGTTTTACAGTTTAAATGCTGCAATAGTTAAATGTTTTACAGTTTAAATGCTGCAATAGTTCAAATTTTTTACAGTTTAAATGCTGCAATAGTTCAAATGTTTTACAGTTGAAATGCTGCAATAGTTCAAATGTTTTACAGTTTAAATGCTGCAATAGTTCAAATGTTTTAAAGTTTAAATGCTGCAATAGTTCAAATGTTTTACAGTTTGAATGCTGCAATAGTTAAATGTTTTACAGTTTAAATGCTGCAATAGTTGAAATGTTTTACAGTTGAAATGCTGTAATAGTTCAAATGTTTTACAGTTGAAATGCTGCAATAGTTAAATGTTTTACAGTTTAAATGCTGCAATAGTTAAACGTTTTACAGTTTAAATGCTGCAATAGTTAAATGTTTTACAGTTTGAATGCTGCAATAGTTCAAATGTTTTACAGTTCCAATGCTGCAATATTTAAATGTTTTACAGTTCCAATGCTGCAATAGTTCAAATGTTTTACAGTTCCAATGCTGCAATAGTTCAAATGTTTTACAGTTGAAATGCTGCAATAGTTCATATGTTTTACAGTTGAATTGCTGAAATAGTTCAAACGTTTTACAGTTTAAATGCTGCAATAGTTAAATGTTTTACAGTTTAAATGCTGTAATAGGTCAAATGTTTTACAGTTTAAATGCTGCAATAGTTAAATGTTTTACAGTTTAAATGCTGCAATAGTTAAATGTTTTACAGTTGAAATGCTGCAATAGTTCAAATGTTTTACAGTTTGAATGCTGCAATAGTTCAAATGTTTTACAGTTTAAATGCTGCAATAGTTCAAATGTTTTAAAGTTTAAATGCTGTAATAGTTCAAATGTTTTACAGTTTGAATGCTGCAATAGTTCAAATGTTTTACAGTTTAAATGCTGCAATAGTTCAAATGTTTTACAGTTTAAATGCTGCAATTGTTAAATGTTTTACAGTTTGAATGCTGCAATAGTTCAAACATTTTACAGTTTAAATGCTGCAATAGTTCAAATGTTTTACAGTTTAAATGCTGCAATTGTTAAATGTTTTACAGTTTAAATGCTGCAATAGTTCAAATTTTTTACAATTTAAACGCTGCAATAGTTCAAATGTTTTAAAGTTTAAATGCTGCAATAGTCAAATGTTTTACAGTTGAAATGCTGCAATAGTTCAAATGTTTTACAGTTTAAATGCTGCAATAATTCAAATGTTTTACAGTTTAAATGCTGCAATAGTTAAATGTTTTACAGTTTAAATGCTGTAGTAGATGTTTTACAGTTGACATGCTGTAATAGTTAAATGTTTTACACTTTAAATGCTGCAATAGTTTAAATGTTTTACAGTTTAAATGCTGCAATAGTTAAACGTTTTACAGTTGAAATGCTGCAATAATTTTAAATGTTTTACAGTTTAAATGCTGCAATAGTTCAAATGTTTTACAGTTTAAATGCTGCAATAGTTCAAATGTTTTACAGTTTAAATGCTGCAATAGTTAAATGTTTTACAGTTGAAATGCTGCAATAGTTCAAATGTTTTACAGTTTAAATGCTGCAATAGTTCAAATGTTTTACAGTTGAAATGCTGCAATAGTTCAAATGTTTTACAGTTTAAATGCTGCAATAGTTAAATGTTTTACAGTTTGTCTGCAGCATCAGCCTGCAGATGCTGACTCAGCCGGTCAGGTTGAGCAGGAAGTCAGGTTCATGTCCGTTTGTAATTTCAGTGATAGCCACATGTTTCCCCTTTGTAAAAACATTTCCTTCAGGCCAGCTGCTGTCTCCTCTGTCCTCTCAGCAGTCTAACAGGCTTTGGTACCATCAATCCCAGGTCAATAACTACTTCCTGTTTGGCAGAGGAGCTAGAACACATAAAAATCTAAACTTTAATGTGTCTGGAATGATCTTTAATGTGACTCTAATGTCTTTCAGGCTCAGGTTCTGTATGACTTCATGGCTGAACCTGGAAACAACGAGCTGACTGTGAGACAAGGAGACACGCTCATCGTGATTGACCAGGTAGAAAGATCTGCTAAACAATGGCTAAGACAGCTGACACAACTACAGGCAAACTACAGACAAACTACAGGCAAACTACACACAAACTACACATGAACTACGGACAAGCTACAGACAAACTACAGACAAGCTACACACAAACTACAGAAAAGCTACAGACAAACTACACACAAGCTACAGACAAACTACAGGCAAACTACACACAAGCTACAGACAAACTACAGCCAACTACAGGCAAGCTAGAGACAAACTACAAACTACACGCAAACTACAGGCAAGCTACAGACAAGCTACAGACAAACTACAGACAAACTACACACAAGCTACAGGCAAACTACAAACAAGCTACAGGCAAACTACACACAAGCTACAGAAAAGCTACAGACAAACTACAGACAAACTACAGGCAAACTACAGGCAAAGTACACACAAGCTACAGACGAACTACAGGCAAACTACACACAAGCTACAGACAAACTACAGACAAACTACACACAAACTACAGACAAGCTACAGACAAACTACACACAAACTACAGACAAGCTACAGACGAACTACACACAAACTACAGACAAGCTACAGACAAACTACAGGCAAACTACACACAAACTACAGGCAAACTACACACAAACTACAGCAAAACTACACGCAAGCTACACACAAACTACAGAAAAGCTACAGACAAACTACACACAAGTTACAGACAAACTACAGACAAGCCACAGACAAGCTAGACATGAACTGCAGACAAGCTACAGACAAACTACACACAAACTACAGACAAGCTACAGACAAACTACACACAAACTACAGACAAGCAACAGACAAACTACACACAAACTACAGACAAGGTAGAGACAAACTACACACAAGCTAAAGACAAGCTACAGACAAACTACGCACAAGCTACAGACAAACTACACATGAACTACAGACAGGCTACAGACAAACTAAACACGAACTACAGACAAGCTACAGACAAACTACACACAAGCTACAGACAAACTACAGACAAACTACACACAAGCTACAGACAAACTACACATGAACTACAGACAGGCTACAGACAAACTATAAACAAGCTACAGACAAACTACAGAAAAACTACACACAAGCTACAGACAAACTACACATGAACTACAGACAGGCTACAGACAAACTACACATGAACTACAGAAAAGCTACAGACAAACTACAAACAAGCTACAGACAAACTACAGAAAAACTACACACAAGCTACACACGAACTAGAGACAAGCTACAGACAAACTACACACAAGCTACAGACAGACTACAGGCAAACTACAGACAAGCTACAGACAAACTACACACGAACTACAGACAAGCTACAGTCAAACTACAGACAAACTACACACGAACTACACACAAGCTATAGACAAACTACACACAAGCTACAGACAAGCTACAGACAAACTACACACAAACTACAGACAAGCTACAGACAACCTACAGACAAGCTATAGAAAAACTACACACAAACAACAGACAAACTACAGACAAACTACAGGCAAACTACACACAAACTACACATGAACTACAGAAAAGCTACAGACAAACTACAGACAAACTACACACAACTAAAGACAAACTACAGACAAACTACACACAAACTACAGGCAAACTACACACAAACTACAGCAAAACTACACACAAGCTACACACAAACTACAGAAAAGCTACAGACAAACTATAAACAAGCTACAGACAAACTACAGACAAACTACAAGCAAACTACACACAAGCTACAGACAAACTACAGCCAACTACAGGCAAGCTACAGACAAACTACAAACTACACGCAAACTACAGGCAAGCTACAGACAAGCTACAGACAAACTACAGACAAACTACAGACAAGCTAGAGACAAACTACACACAAGCTACAGACAGACTACACACAAACTAAAGACAAGCTACAGACAAACTACACACAAGCTACAGACAAACTACACACAAGCTACAGACAGGCTACAGACAAACTAAACACGAACTACAGACAAGCTACAGACAAACTACACACAAGCTACAGACAAACTACACATGAACTACAGACAGGCTACAGACAAACTATAAACAAGCTACAGACAAACTACAGAAAAACTACACACAAGCTACAGACAAACTACCGACAAACTACAAACTACATGCAAACTACAGGCAAGCTACAGACAAGCTACAGACAAACTACAGACAAGCTAGAGACAAACTACACACAAGCTACAGACAGACTACACACAAACTAAAGACAAGCTACAGACAAACTACACACAAGCTACAGACAAACTACACATGAACTACAGACAGGCTACAGACAAACTAAACACGAACTACAGACAAGCTACAGACAAACTACACACAAGCTACAGACAAACTACACATGAACTACAGACAGGCTACAGACAAACTATAAACAAGCTACAGAAAAAACTACAGAAAAACTACACACAAGCTACAGACAAACTACACATGAACTACAGACAGGCTACAGACAAACTACACACAAACTACAGACAAGCTACAGACAACTACAAACAAGCTACAGACGAACTACAGACAAGCTACAGACAAACTACACACGAACTAGAGACAAGCTACAGACAAACTACTCACAAGCTACAGACAAGCTACAGACAAACTACACACAAACTACAGACAAGCTACAGGCAAACTACACACAAACTACACACGAACTACAGACAAGCTACAGGCAAACTACACACAAACTACAGGCAAACTACACACAAACTACAGCAAAACTACACACAAGCTACACACAAACTACAGAAAAGCTACAGACAAACTACACACAAGCTACAGACAAACTACAGACAAACTACAAGCAAACTACACACAAGCTACACACAAACTACAGCCAACTACAGGCAAGCTACAGACAAACTACACACAAGCTACAGACAAACTACACACAAGCTACAGACAGGCTACAGACAAACTAAACACGAACTACAGACAAGCTACAGACAAACTAAACACGAACTAGAGACAAGCTACAGACAAACTACTCACAAGCTACAGACAGACTACAGACAAACTACAGACAACCTACAGACAAACTACACACGAACTACAGACAAGCTACAGTCAAACTACACACGAACTACACACAAGCTATAGACAAACTACACACAAGCTACAGACAAGCTACAGACAAACTACACATGAACTACAGACAAGCTACAGGCAAACTACACACAAACTACAGGCAAACTACACACAAACTACAGCAAAACTACACACAAGCTACACACAAACTACAGAAAAGCTACAGACAAACTACACACAAACTACAAGCAAACTACACACAAGCTACAGACAAACTACACACAAGCTACAGACAGGCTACAGACAAACTAAACACGAACTACAGACAAGCTACAGACAAACTACACACAAGCTACAGACAAACTACACATGAACTACAGACAGGCTACAGACAAACTATAAACAAGCTACAGACAAACTACAGAAAAACTACACACAAGCTACAGACAAACTACCGGCAAACTACAAACTACACGCAAACTACAGGCAAGCTTCAGACAAGCTACAGACAAACTACAGACAAACTACAGACAAGCTAGAGACAAACTACACACAAGCTACAGACAGACTACACACAAACTAAAGACAAGCTACACACAAGCTACAGACAAACTACACATGAACTACAGACAGGCTACAGACAAACTAAACACGAACTACAGACAAGCTACAGACAAACTACACACAAGCTACAGACAAACTACACATGAACTACAGATAGGCTACAGACAAACTATAAACAAGCTACAGAAAAAACTACAGAAAAACTACACACAAGCTACAGACAAACTACACATGAACTACAGACAGGCTTCAGACAAACTACACACGAACTACAGACAAGCTACAGACAACTACAAACAAGCTACAGACGAACTACAGACAAGCTACAGACAAACTATACACGAACTAGAGACAAGCTACAGACAAACTACTCACAAGCTACAGACAGACTACAGACAAACTACAGACAACCTACAGACAAACTACACACGAACTACAGACAAGCTACAGTCAAACTACACACGAACTACACACAAGCTATAGACAAACTACACACAAGCTACAGACAAGCTACAGACAAACTACACACGAACTACAGACAAGCTATAGAAAATTACACACAAACAACAGACAAACTACAGACAAACTACAGGCAAACTACACACAAACTACACCTGAACTACAGACAAGCTACAGACAAACTACAGACAAACTACACACAACTAAAGACAAACTACGGACAAACTACACACAAGCTACAGACAAACTACCGACAAACTACAGGCAAACTACACACAAACTACAGGCAAACTACACACAAACTACAGCAAAACTACTCACAAGCTACACACAAACTACAGAACAGCTACAGACAAACTACACACAAGCTACAGACAAACTACAGACAAACTACACACAAGCTACAGACAAACTACAGGCAAACTACAGACAAACTACAGACAAACTACACACAAGCTACAGACAAACTACAGACAAACTACAGACAAACTACAGGCAAACTACACACAAACTACAGGCAAACTACACACAAACTGCAGCAAAACTACACACAAGCTACACACAAACTACAGAAAAGCTACAGACAAACTACACACAAGCTACAGACAAACTACAAACAAACTACAGACAAGCTAGAGACAAACTACACACAAGCTACAGACAGACTACACACAAACTAAAGACAAGCTACAGACAAACTACACACAACCTACAGACAAACTACACACGAACTACAGACAAGCTACAGTCAAACTACACACGAACTACACACAAGCTATAGACAAACTACACACAAGCTACAGACAAGCTACAGACAAACTACACACGAACTACAGACAAGCTACAGACAAACTACAGACAAGCTATAGAAAAATTACACACAACCTACAGACAAACTACACACAAACTACAGACATACTACAGGCAAACTACACACAAACTACGCCTGAACTACAGACAAGCTACAGACAAACTACAGACAAACTACACACAACTAAAGACAAACTACGGACAAACTACACACAAACTACAGGCAAACTACACACAAACTACAGCAAAACTACACACAAGCTACACACAAACTACAGAACAGCTACAGACAAACTACACACAAGCTACAGACAAACTACAGACAAACTACACACAAGCTACAGACAAACTACAGCCAACTACAGGCAAGCTACAGACAAACTACAGACAAACTACACACAAGCTACAGACAAACTACAGACAAACTACACACAAACTACAGGCAAACTACACACAAACTACAGGCAAACTACACACAAACTACAGCAAAACTACACACAAGCTACACACAAACTACAGAAAAGCCACAGACAAACTACAGCCAACTACAGGCAAGCTACAGACAAACTACACGCCAACTATAGGCAAGCTACAGACAAACTACAGGCAAACTACTGACCAACTACACACAAGCTGCACACAAACTACAGGCAAACTACAGGCAAGCTAAAGACAAACTACACACAAGCTACAGGCAACTACAAACAAGCTACAGGCAAACTACACACAAGCTACAGACAAGCTACAGACAAACTACACACAAACAACAGACAAACTACACACAAACTACACAGAAACTACAGGCAAAGTACACACAAGCTACAGACAAACTACACACAAGCTACAGACAAACTACACACAAACTACAGACAAACTACAGGCAAACTACACAAAAACTACAGACAAGCTACCAACTACAGAGAAAGTACAGGCAAACTACTGACAAACTACACACAAACTACAGATGAAGTATTGACAAACTACACACAAACTACACACGAACTGCAGACAAGCTACAGACAAACTACAGACAAAATACATCAACTACAGACAAACTTCACACAAACTACACAAAAACTGCACACAAACTACATGCATTACATCAACTACAGACAAACTACATCAATCATATCAACGTCAGACAAACTGCAAACAGACTACAAACAAACTGTACTAATTACAGACAAACGTCAGACAAACTTCATTCAACTACATCAACTACAGACAAACTATAGAGAAACTTTGGACAAAACATCAACTAGATCAACTACAGACAAACTACAAACAAACTATGGACAAACTACATCAATTTAAAACCAAATACAGACTAACAAAAAAACAGTGACAATTACTATCATCAAACTATATCAGCTAAAACAAACTACATCAGCTAAAACAAACTACAACAGCTAAAACAAACTACAACAGCTAAAACAAACTACAACAGCTAAAACAAACTACAACAGCTAAAACAAAGGACATCAGCTAAAACAAACTACAACAGCTAAAACTACAACAGCTAAAACAAACTACAACAGCTAAAACAAAGGACATCAGCTAAAACAAACTACAACAGCTAAAACTACAACAGCTCAAACAAACTACAACAGCTAAAACTACAACAGTTAAAACTACAACAGCTAAAACAAACTACAACAGCTCAAACTACAACAGCTAAAACTACATTAAGAATGTATCAACTAAACTACATACACACTGGCTGGCTAATCCTAACTCTGTGTGCAGACGGTTGGTGGAGGATGGATTGAAGCTCAGGACACTGCTGGTAGACGAGGCCTGGTACCTGAGGGATACCTACAGGTGAGTTAGCATCAGTGACATACAGGTGATACCTACAGGTGAGATTACATCAGTGACATACAGGTGATACCTACAGGTGAGATTACATCAGTGACATACAGGTGATACCTACAGGTGAGATTACATCAGTGACATACAGGTGATACCTACAGGTGAGTTAGCATCAGTGACATACAGGTGATACCTACAGGTGAGTTAGCATCAGTGACATACAGGTGAGTTAGCATCAGTGACCTACAGGTGAGTTAGAATCAGTGACCTACAGGTGAGTTAGCATCAGTGACCTACAGGTGAGTTAGAATCAGTGACCTACAGGTGATACCTACAGGTGAGTCAACATCAGTGACCTACAGGTGATACCTACAGGTGAGTTAGCATCAGTGACATACAGGTGATACTTACAGGTGAGTTAGCATCAGTGACATACAGGTGATGCCTACAGGTGAGTTAGCATCAGTGACATACAGGTGATACCTACAGGTGAGTTAGCATCAGTGACATACAGGTGATACCTACAGGTGAGTTAGCATCAGTGACCTACAGGTGAGTTAGCATCAGTGACCTACAGGTGAGTTAGAATCAGTGACCTACAGGTGATACCTACAGGTGAGTTAACATCAGTGATGTTGTCAACATCGCTGGTTTTGGTGTTGACGTTGCTTGTTTTTAAGGTTGCTGTTGCTGGTTTGGTTTTGTTGACATTGCTGGTTTGGTTTTGTTGACATTGGTGGTTTGGTTTTGTTGACATTGCTGGTTGGATTTTTTCAACATTGCTGGTTTGGTTTTGTTGACATTGCTGGTTTGGTTTTGTTGACATTGCTGGTTTGGTTTTGTTGACATTACTGGTTGGATTTTTTTGACATTGCTGGTTTGGTTTTGTTGACATTGCTAGTTGGATTTTTTCAACATTGCTGGTTTGGTTTTGTTGACATTGCTGGTTGGATTTTTTTGACGTTGCTGGTTTGTTTTTTTTCTTGACATTGCTGTTTTGGGTTTGTCGACATTGCTTGTTTGGTTTGGTTGAAGTTGCTGGTTGGATTTTTTTGACGTTGCTGGTTTGGTTTTGTTGACATTGCTGGTTTGATTCTGCTGACATTGCTGGATGGTTTTGTTGACATTGCTTGTTTTTAAGGTTGCTGTTGCTGGTTTGGTTTTGTTGACATTGCTGGTTTGGTTTTGTTGACATTGGTGGTTTGGTTTTGTTGACATTGCTGGTTGGATTTTTTTGACGTTGCTGGTTTGGTTTTGTTGACATTGCTGGTTTGGTTTTGTTGACATTGCTGGTTTTGTTTTGTTGACATTGCTGGTTGGATTTTTTCGACATTGCTGGTTTGGTTTTGTTGACATTGCTGGTTTGGTTTTGTTGACATTGCTGGTTTGGTTTTGTTGACATTACTGGTTGGATTTTTTGACATTGCTGGTTTGGTTTTGTTGACATTGCTAGTTGGATTTTTTCAACATTGCTGGTTTGGTTTTGTTGACATTGCTGGTTGGATTTTTTTGACGTTGCTGGTTTGTTTTTTTCTTGACATTGCTGTTTTGGGTTTGTTGACATTGCTTGTTTGGTTTGGTTGAAGTTGCTGGTTGGATTTTTTTGACGTTGCTGGTTTGGTTTTGTTGACTTTGCTGGTTTGATTCTGCTGACGTTGCTGGATGGTTTTGTTGATGTTGCTGGTTGGATTTTTTGACGTTGCTGGTTTGGTTTTGTTGATATTGCTGGTTGGATTTTGTTGACATTGCTGGTTGGATTTTTTTGACATTGCTGGTTTGGTTTTTTTGATGTGGTTTGGTTTTGTTGAAGTTGCTGGTTGGATTTCTTTTGACTTTGCTGGTTTTGTTTTGTTGATGTTGCTGGTTGGATTTTGTTGATGTTGCTGGTTGGATTTTCTTTTTGACATTGCTGGTTTTGTTTTGTTGATGTTGCTGGTTGGATTTTGTTGATGTTGCTGGTTGGTTTTGTTGATGTTGCTGGTTGGATTTTTTTTGACATTGCTGGTTTTGTTTTGTTGCTGTTGCTGGTTGAATTTTGTTGATGTTGCTGGTTGGATTTTTTTGACATTGCTGGTTTTGTTTTGTTGCTGTTGCTGGTTGAATTTTGTTGATGTTGCTGGTTGGATTTTTTTGACATTGCTGGTTTTGTTTTGTTGATGTTGCTGGTTGGATTTTTTTGACATTGCTGGTTTTGTTTTGTTGCTGGTTGAATTTTGTTGATGTTGCTGGTTGGATTTTTTTCTTACATTGCTGGTTTTGTTTTATTGGTGTTGCTGGTTGGATTTTGTTGATGTTGCTGGTTGGATTTTTTTTGACATTGCTGGTTTGGTTTTGTTGATGTTGCTGGTTTGGTTTTTTTTTGACATTGCTGGTTTGGTTTTGTTGATGTTGCTGGTTGGATTTTGTTGATGTTGGTGGTTGGATTTTTTTTCCTGACATTGCTGGGTTTTTTTGTTGATGTTGCTGGTTGGATTTTTTTGACATTGCTTGTTTGGTTTTGTTGACTTTGCTGGTTTAATTCTGTTGACGTTGCTGGATGGTTTTGTTGACATTGCTGGTTGGATTTTTTTGACGTTGCTGGTTGGATTTTTTTGACGTTGCTGGTTTGTTTTTTTTGACATTGCTAGTTGGATTGTTTTGATGTTGCTGGTTGGATTTTGTGAATGTTGCTGGGTGGATTTTGTTGATGTTGCTGGTTGGATTTTTTGACATTGCTGCTTTTGTTTTGTTGATGTTGCTGGTTTTGTTTTGTTGATGTTGGTGGTTTGGTTTTGTTGATGTTGCTGGTTGGATTTTTTTGACATTGATGGTTTGGTTTTGTTGATATTGCTGGGTGGATATTGTTGACATTGCTGGTTGGGTTTTGTTGATGTTGCTGGTTGGTTTTGTTGATGTTGCTGGTTGAATATTTTTTTGACATTGCTGGTTTTGTTTTGTTGATGTTGCTGGTTTGGTTTTGTTGACGTTGCTGGTTGGATTTTCTTTTTGACATTGCTGGTTTTGTTTTGTTGATGTTGCTGGTTGGATTTTGTTGATGTTGCTGGTTGGTTTTGTTGATGTTGCTTGTTGGATTTTTTTTGACATTGCTGGTTTTGTTTTGTTGATGTTGCTGGTTTGTTTTGTTGATGTTGGTGGTTGGATTTTTTTTGACATTGCTGTTTCTTTTTTTTTTTGTTGATGTTGCTGGTTTGGTTTTGTTGACGTTGCTGGTTGGATTTTTTTTTTTTTGACATTGCTGGTTTTGTTTTGTTGATGTTGCTGGTTGGATTTTGTTGATGTTGCTGGTTGGTTTTGTTGATGTTGCTGGTTGGATTTTTTTTGACATTGCTGGTTTTGTTTTGTTGATGTTGGTGGTTGGATTTTTTTTTTGACATTGCTGTTTTTTTTTGTTTATGTTGCTGGTTTGGTTTTGTTGACGTTGCTGGTTGGATTTTTTTTGACATTGCTGGTTTTGTTTTGTTGATGTTGCTGGTTGGATTTTGTTGATGTTGCTGGTTGGTTTTGTTGATGTTGCTGGTTGGATTTTTTTTGACATTGCTGTTTCTTTTTTTTGTTGATGTTGCTGGTTTGGTTTTGTTGACGTTGCTGGTTGGATTTTTTGACATTGCTGGTTTTGTTTTGTTGCTGTTGCTGGTTGAATTTTGTTGATGTTGGTGGTTGGATTTTTTTTACATTGCTGGTTTTGTTTTGTTGATGTTGCTGGTTGGATTTTTTTTACATTGCTGGTTTTGTTTTGTTGATGTTGCTGGTTGGATTTTGTTGATGTTGCTGGTTGGATTTTTTGACATTGCTGGTTTGGTTTTGTTGATGTTGCTGGTTTGGTTTTTTTTTTGACATTGCTGGTTTGGTTTTGTTGATGTTGCTGGTTGGATTTTGTTGATGTTGGTGGTTGGATTTTTTTTCTGACATTGCTGGGTTTTTTTGTTGATGTTGCTGGTTGGATTTTTTTGACATTGCTTGTTTGGTTTTGTTGACTTTGCTGGTTTAATTCTGTTGATGTTGCTGGTTGGATTTTTTTTGACATTGCTGGTTTTGTTTTGTTGATGTTGCTGGTTGGATTTTGTTGATGTTGCTGGTTGGATTTTTTGACATTGCTGGTTTGGTTTTGTTGATGTTGCTGGTTTGGTTTTTTTTGACATTGCTGGTTTGGTTTTGTTGATGTTGCTGGTTGGATTTTGTTGATGTTGGTGGTTGGATTTTTTTTTCTGACATTGCTGGTTTGGTTTTGTTGATGTTGCTGGTTGGATTTTTTTGACATTGCTAGTTTGGTTTTGTTGACTTTGCTGGTTTAATTCTGTTGACGTTGCTGGATGGTTTTGTTGATGTTGCTGGTTGGATTTTTTTGACATTGCTGCTTTTGTTTTGTTGATGTTGCTGGTTTTGTTTTGTTGATGTTGGTGGTTTGGTTTTGTTGATGTTGCTGGTGTGGATTTTTTTGACATTGATGGTTTGGTTTTATTGATATTGCTGGGTGGATATTGTTGACATTGCTGGTTGGGTTTTGTTGATGTTGCTGGTTGGTTTTGTTGATGTTGCTGGTTGAATTTTTTTTTGACATTGCTGGTTTTGTTTTGTTGATGTTGCTGGTTTGGTTTTGTTGACGTTGCTGGTTGGATTTTCTTTTTGACATTGCTGGTTTTGTTTTGTTGATGTTGCTGGTTGGATTTTGTTGATGTTGCTGGTTGGATTTTGTTGATGTTGCTGGTTGGTTTTGTTGATGTTGCTTGTTGGATTTTTTTTGACATTGCTGGTTTTGTTTTGTTGATGTTGCTGGTTTGTTTTGTTGATGTTGGTGGTTGGATTTTTTTTGACATTGCTGTTTCTTTTTTTTTGTTGATGTTGCTGGTTTGGTTTTGTTGATGTTGCTGGTTGGATTTTTTTTTTTGACATTGCTGGTTTTGTTTTGTTGATGTTGCTGGTTGGATTTTGTTGATGTTGCTGGTTGGTTTTGTTGATGTTGCTGGTTGGATTTTTTTTGACATTGCTGGTTTTGTTTTTGTTTATGTTGCTGGTTGGATTTTTTTTGACATTGCTGGTTTTGTTTTGTTGATGTTGCTGGTTGGATTTTGTTGATGTTGCTGGTTGGTTTTGTTGATGTTGCTGGTTGGATTTTTTTTGACATTGCTGTTTCTTTTTTTTTGTTGATGTTGCTGGTTTGGTTTTGTTGACGTTGCTGGTTGGATTCTTTTTGACATTGCTGTTTTTTTTTGGTTGATGTTGCTGGTTTGGTTTTGTTGACGTTGCTGGTTGGATTTTTTGACATTGCTGGTTTTGTTTTGTTGCTGTTGCTGGTTGAATTTTGTTGATGTTGCTGGTTGGATTTTTTTTTACATTGCTGGATTTGTTTTGTTGATGTTGCTGGTTGGATTTTGTTGATGTTGCTGGTTGGATTTTTTGACATTGCTGGTTTGGTTTTGTTGATGTTGCTGGTTTGGTTTTTTTTTGACATTGCTGGTTTGGTTTTGTTGATGTTGCTGGTTGGATTTTGTTGATGTTGGTGGTTGGATTTTTTTTTCTGACATTGCTGGGTTTTTTTGTTGATGTTGCTGGTTGGATTTTTTTGACATTGCTTGTTTGGTTTTGTTGACTTTGCTGGTTTAATTCTGTTGACGTTGCTGGATTGCTGCTTTTGTTTTGTTGATGTTGCTGGTTTTGTTTTGTTGATGTTGGTGGTTTGGTTTTGTTGATGTTGCTGGTTGGATTTTTTTGACATTGATGGTTTGGTTTTGTTGATATTGCTGGGTGGATTTTGTTGACATTGCTGGTTGGGTTTTGTTGATGTTGCTGGTTGGTTTTGTTGATGTTGCTGGTTGAATTTTTTTTGACATTGCTGGTTTTGTTTTGTTGATGTTGCTGGTTTGGTTTTGTTGACGTTGCTGGTTGGATTTTTTTTTTGACATTGCTGGTTTTGTTTTGTTGATGTTGCTGGTTGGATTTTCTTTTTGACATTGCTGGTTTTGTTTAGTTGATGTTGCTGATTGGATTTTGTTGATGTTGCTGGTTGGTTTTGTTGATGTTGCTTGTTGGATTTTTTTTGACATTGCTGGTTTTGTTTTGTTGATGTTGCTGGTTTGTTTTGTTGATGTTGGTGGTTGGATTTTTTTTTTGACATTGCTGTTTCTTTTTTGTTGTTGATGTTGCTGGTTTGGTTTTGTTGACGTTGCTGGTTGGATTTTTTTTTTGACATTGCTGGTTTTGTTTTGTTGATGTTGCTGGTTGGATTTTGTTGATGTTGCTGGTTGGTTTTGTTGATGTTGCTGGTTGGATTTTTTTGACATTGCTGGTTTTGTTTTGTTGATGTTGCTGGTTGGATTTTGTTGTTGTTGCTGGTTTGGTTTTGTTGATGTTGGTGGTTGGATTTTTTTTTTTGACATTGCTGGTTTTGTTTTGTTGATGTTGCTGGTTGGATTTTGTTGATGTTGCTGGTTGGTTTTGTTGATGTTGCTGGTTGGATTTTTCTTGACATTGCTGGTTTTGTTTTGTTGATGTTGGTGGTTGGATTTTTTTTTGACATTGCTGTTTCTTTTTTTTTTTTTTGTTGATGTTGCTGGTTTGGTTTTGTTGACGTTGCTGGTTGGATTTTTTTTGACATTGCTGTTTTTTTTGGTTGATGTTGCTGGTTTGGTTTTGTTGACGTTGCTGGTTGGATTTTTTTTGACATTGCTGTTTTTTTTGGTTGATGTTGCTGGTTTGGTTTTGTTGACGATGCTGGTTGGATTTTTTGACTTTGCTGGTGTTGTTGCTGATGTTGCAGGTTATCGGTGGTGGAACAGGAGGTGAGCAGTCCTGGCCAGGGGGTGGGGCTTCAGTCAGTAACACAGCAGAAGGATGGGATGGGCGTGGCTATAACCCAGGTAACACGGATAAGCTGATGTTGTTTCTGATCATTTTTAAATAAAGTTTACTTCAGTGATAACACCAGAATATCTGATCCCTATCTACAGCAGAGGGCGACATCTATGATGATGAGTGGGATGATGACTGGGATGACCAATCAGAGGGTGGTTACCGTGGTGATGATCAGGTGGAGGATGAGAGTGGGGCTTCAGGTCGTGGTTCTACAGTAAAGATCTCCCTCAACAAGTAAATACCAGCCCTCAGTAGATCCACATCAGAGCAAACAAGTCCTTGGCAAGGCTTAGTAGCACAAATCCAGTCTTAGTAGATCACATTAGATCCTTTCATGTCTGAGAAGATCTTGTTGATCCTATCAAAGTTTGATAGATCACTGTGAAACCAACAAGATCTCAGAAAAGCTCAGTAGACCCTACAAGGCTCGGTAGATGTCAATCCCAATAGTCCTTAGTAGGTCAGCCAAGTTACACATAAATCTCAGTTGATCCCAACAAATCGGGCAGTCTCACTCTAGACCTATGAGTGCGTATAGATCCCAGTAGATCCTGTTAACTGTTGGTAGGTCTCAGTAGATCCTGTTCATTACTGGTAGATCTCTTTAGATCAATTCAAATGTTGGTAGCCCTCAGAAGATCCAACCAAGGCTGGAAGGTCACAGTAGATCCTTTTAAAGGCTGGTAGATCACATTAGATCCATTTAGATGTTGATCAGTCTCAGGAGATCCTGTTCAGTGCCTGTAGATCTCAACATAGATCACAGTAGATCCTTCCCAAGGCTGGTAGATTACATTAGATCCATTTAGATGTTGGTAGACCAAAGAAGATCCCCCCAAAGGCTGGAAGATCTCAGCAGATCCTGTAAAAATGTTAACAGATCTCATTAGATCCTGTTAAAAGTTGGTAGGTTTCTGTAGATTATGTTCGATGTTGGGAGATCTCAGTAGATCATTTTAAATCTTTGTGGGTCTCAGTAGATCCTGTTAAAATCTGGTAGGTTTCGGTACATCCCCCTGATCAGAGTGAGCGTCTTTGCTTGCAGGTTTCCGTTCTCCAAAGGTCCAAGTCCAGAAGTCTTCCTGTTAGCTAAACCTCCAGCTAATGAGAGGGACAGACTTCCTGTTTATGTGAGTAATCATTTCAGTTGATCACAGCATTTTATATCAATGGTTTCTGTGCTCTGATTGGTTCCTGTTTATTGGCCAATTAGGTTGGAGAAGTGGGTCCAGTATGGCTGTACCCATCAGATCCCTTGGACTGTTTGGTTGCAGATCCCAAGAAAGAATCCAAACTGTACGGACTGAAGAGCTTCATCGACTACCAGATCACCCCCAACGTAAGAATCTAGACCACTATAAAGACCAGACTACCAGACCAGCCCAACATAGACATGTAGACCACTATAAATATACAGATAGGACTGACATGATCCAGACTACCAGACCAGCCCAACAAAGACATGTAGACCACTATAAATATACAGATAGGACTGACATGATCCAGACTACCAGACCAGTCCAACATAGACATGTAGACCACTATAAATATACAGATAGGACTGACATGATCCAGACCAGTCCAACATAGACATGTAGACCACTATAAATATACAGATAGGACTGACATGATCCAGACTACCAGACCAGTCCAACATAGACATGTAGACCACTATAAATATACAGATAGGACTGACATGATCCAGACTACCAGACGAGTCCAACATAGACATGTAGACCACTATAAATATACAGATAGGACTGACATGATCCAGACTACCAGACGAGTCCAACATAGACATGTAGACCACTATAAATATACAGATAGGACTGACATGATCCAGACTACCAGACCAGCCCAACATAGACATGTAGACCACTATAAATATACAGATAGGACTGACATGATCCAGACTACCAGACCAGTCCAACATAGACATGTAGACCACTATAAATATACAGATAGGACTGACATGATCCAGACTACCAGACCAGCCCAACATAGACATATAGACCACTATAAATATACAGATAGGACTGACATGATCCAGACCAGTCCAACATAGACATGTAGACCACTATAAATATACAGATAGGACTGACATGATCCAGACCAGTCCAACATAGACATGTAGACCACTATAAATATACAGATAGGACTGACATGATCCAGACCAGTCCAGCATAGACATGTAGACCACTATAAATATCCAGTCTCCTTGATTCCCTCAATCATTTAGATAATATAGACTTTTTTAATATTCTTATTTTAATCATATTGATTCCACTGATTTTTGATTACATTGATCATTGATTATTCTGACCTTTACCCTCCTGCAGACCACTAGCAGACCTGTCAATCATCGCTATAAGCACTTTGATTGGCTGTACGAACGTCTTCTGGAGAAGTTTGGCTCCGCCCTGCCCCTCCCCCCTCTTCCTGACAAACAGGTCACGGGTAAGATGTCACCATGACGACCATACATCTACACCAGGTCAATGCGTTTAAGAACAGACCCTTTCTTTCAGGTCGTTTCCATGACGACTTCATCAGGATGAGGATGGAGCAGCTGCAGTCATGGATGACCCGCATGTGTCGCCACCCGGTGGTCTCCCAGAGCGACGTCTTCCAGCTCTTCCTCACCTACAGGGATGAGAAAGTAGGTTAACCCCACCCCCCCACTTGAGAACACTGCTGTCTCCTGATTGGCTGAACCAATGTTTGATGATACAGGAGTGGAAGGCGGGAAAACGGAAGGCAGAGAAAGACGAGATGGTGGGACCCCTGATCTTCAGTCTGGTGGAGCCTGAGGCCCCTGAGCTCGATGCAGCTGAGGTGTAAGTCAATCTAGATCAATGGACCGATCCCCTGACCAATCAAATCAGTCTATCCGTCAGTCAACTAGCCAATCAGGCTGTTAAGGCTGGCTAAGACTACATGATTTTTCTGGTCATAGACATTGGCTCCTTGTCAGACTATGGGACCAAGATCTTGACCCATCAAGTCGGACTAAGATCTTGACCAATCATGTTGGACTAAGATCTTGACCCATCATGTCAGACTAAGATCTTGACCAATCATGTTAGACTAAGATCTTGACCCGCCACTGTCAGACTAAGATCTTGACCCGTCATGTCAGACTAAGATCTTGACTTGTAATGTCAGACTATGGGACTAAGATCTTGACCCACCACTGTCATGTCAGACTAAGATCTTGACTTGTAATGTCAGACTATGGCACTAAGATCTTAACTTGTAATGTCAGACTATGGGACTAAGATCTTGACTTGTAATGTCAGACTATGGGACCAAGATCTTGACCCTTACTGTCATGTCAGACTATGGGACTAAGATCTTGACTTGTAATGTCAGACTATGGCACTAAGATCTTAACTTGTAATGTCAGACTATGGGACTAAGATCTTGACTTGTAATGTCAGACTATGGCACTAAGATCTTAACTTGTAATGCCAGACTATGGGACTAAGATCTTGACTTGTAATGTCAGACTATGGGACTAAGATCTTGACTTGTAATGTCAGACTATGGGACTAAGATCTTGACTTGTAATGTCAGACTATGGGACCAAGATCTTGACCCGCCACTGTCATGTCAGACTAAGATCTTGACTTGTAATGTCAGACTATGGCACTAAGATCTTAACTTGTAATGTCAGACTATGGGACTAAGATCTTGACTTGTAATGTCAGACTATGGGACTAAGATCTTGACTTGTAATGTCAGACTATGGGACTAAGATCTTGACCGGCCACTGTCATGTCAGACTATGGGACCAAGATCTTGACCCTTACTGTCATGTCAGACTAAGATCTTGACTTGTAATGTCAGACTGTGGCACTAAGATCTTGACTTGTAATGTCAGACTATAGGACCAAGATCTTGACCCGCCACTGTCATGTCAGACTAATGGACCGAGATCTTGACCCACCACTGTCATGTCAGACTAAGATCTTGACTTGTAATGTCAGACTATGGCACTAAGATCTTGACTTGTAATGTCAGACTATAGGACCAAGATCTTGACCCGCCACTGTCATGTCAGACTATGGAACCAAGATCTTGACCCTTACTGTCATGTCAGACTAAGATCTTGACTTGTAATGTCAGACTATGGGACCAAGATCTCGACTTGTAATGTCAGACTATGGGACTAAGATCTTGACTTGTAATGTCAGACTATGGGACTAAGATCTTGACTTGTAAAGTCAGACTATGGGACTAAGATCTTGACTTGTAAAGTCAGACTATGGGACTAAGATCTTGACTTGTAATGTCAGACTATGGGACTAAGATCTTGACTTGTAATGTCAGACTATGGCACTAAGATCTTGACTTGTAATGTCAGACTATAGGACCAAGATCTTGACCCGCCACTGTCATGTCAGACTATGGAACCAAGATCTTGACCCTTACTGTCATGTCAGACTAAGATCTTGACTTGTAATGTCAGACTATGGGACCAAGATCTCGACTTCTAATGTCAGACTATGGGACTAAGATCTTGACTTGTAATGTCAGACTATGGGACTAAGATCTTGACTTGTAAAGTCAGACTATGGGACTAAGATCTTGACTTGTAAAGTCAGACTATGGGACTAAGATCTTGACTTGTAATGTCAGACTATGGGACTAAGATCTTGACTTGTAATGTCAGACTATGGGACCAAGATCTTTACCCGCCACTGTCATGTCAGACTATAGGACCAAGATATTGACCCTTACTGTCATGTCAGACTAAGATCTTGACTTGTAATGTCAGACTATGGGACCAAGATCTTGACCCGCCACTGTCATGTCAGACTATGCGACCAAGATCTTGACCCTTACTGTCATGTTAGACTAAGATCTTGACCTATCATGTCAGACTAAGATCTTGACCAATCATGTTAGACTATGATCTTGACCTATCATGTCAGACTAAAGTCTTGACCAATTATGTTAGACTAAGATCTTGACCCATCATGTCAGACTAAGATCTTGACCAATCATGTCAGACTAAGATCTTGACCCATCATGTCAGACTAAGATCTTGACCCATCATGTCAGACTAAGATCTTGACCCATCATGTTAGACTAAGGGACTAAGATCTTGACTTGTAATGTCAGACTATGGCACTAAGATCTTGACCCGCCACTGTAATGTCAGACTATGGGACTAAGATCTTGAATTGTAATGTCAGACTATGGGACTAAGATCTTGACCCTTACTGTCATGTCAGACTAAGATCTTGACTTGTAATGTCAGACTATGGGACTAAGATCTTGACTTGTAATGTCAGACTATGGGACCAAGATCTTGACCCTTACTGTCATGTCAGACTAAGATCTTGACTTGTAATGTCAGACTATGGCACTAAGATCTTGACTTGTAATGTCAGACTATGGGACTAAGATCTTGACTTGTAATGTCAGACTATGGGACTAAGATCTTGACTTGTAATGTCAGACTATGGGACTAAGATCTTGCCCCGCCACTGTCATGTCAGACTATGGGACCAAGATCTTGACCCTTACTGTCATGTCAGACTAAGATCTTGACTTGTAATGTCAGACTGTGGCACTAAGATCTTGACTTGTAATGTCAGACTATAGGACCAAGATCTTGACCCGCCACTGTCATGTCAGACTAATGGACCGAGATCTTGACCCACCACTGTCATGTCAGACTAAGATCTTGACTTGTAATGTCAGACTATGGCACTAAGATCTTGACTTGTAATGTCAGACTATAGGACCAAGATCTTGACCCGCCACTGTCATGTCAGACTATGGAACCAAGATCTTGACCCTTACTGTCATTTCAGACTAAGATCTTGACTTGTAATGTCAGACTATGGGACTAAGATCTTGACTTGTAATGTCAGACTATGGGACTAAGATCTTGACTTGTAATGTCAGACTATGGGACTAAGATCTTGACTTGTAAAGTCAGACTATGGGACTAAGATCTTGACTTGTAAAGTCAGACTATGGGACTAAGATCTTGACTTGTAATGTCAGACTATGGGACTAAGATCTTGACTTGTAATGTCAGACTATGGGACCAAGATCTTGACCCGCCACTGTCATGTCAGACTATGCGACCAAGATCTTGACCCTTACTGTCATGTTAGACTAAGATCTTGACCTATCATGTCAGACTAAGATCTTGACCAATCATGTCAGACTAAGATCTTGACCAATCATGTTAGACTATGATCTTGACCTATCATGTCAGACTAAGGTCTTGACCAATTATGTTAGACTAAGATCTTGACCCATCATGTCAGACTAAGATCTTGACCAATCATGTCAGACTAAGATCTTGACCCATCATGTCAGACTAAGATCTTGACCCATCATGTCAGACTAAGATCTTGACCCATCATGTTAGACTAAGGGACTAAGATCTTGACTTGTAATGTCAGACTATGGCACTAAGATCTTGACCCGCCACTGTAATGTCAGACTATGGGACTAAGATCTTGAATTGTAATGTCAGACTATGGGACTAAGATCTTGACCCTTACTGTCATGTCAGACTATGGGACCAAGATCTTGACCCTTACTGTCATGTCAGACTAAGATCTTGACTTGTAATGTCAGACTATGGGACTAAGATCTTGACTTGTAATGTCAGACTATGGGACTAAGATCTTGACCCACCACTGTGTGGTAAGGACACTCTGAGGTATTACCTTGTCATCTAAACGTTATCCTGTCTCCATGGTTACAGTGAACAGAAGTGTGAGCACTACAGCCGCTTCACCAGAGCCATGGAGGGCGGAGTCAGAGAGCTGCTGAATGTTGGACACACCCACTGGAAACGCTGCACAGGACGTATGTGTGTCACAGTAACCACGCCCCCTTAAACCTCATGACCTCACCTCCTCTGTCTCACCTGTCCACCTGTGTCTCTGTTTTCAGCCCTGCCCAAAGAGTACGAGCGGATTGGCCGGGCCCTCAGAGACCTGTCCAGTGTTTTCACCAGCAGCAGGTATCCAGGTGAGACCAGCACCAGACTCTTATTATGGCCTGATGACATCATGTCCTGATGACATCATGGCCTGATGACATCATGGCTTGTTACAGGGGAGGAGACTCTGACTGATGCTCTGACGGCCGCTGGTCAGACGTACGAGGAGATCGCAGAAATCGTGGCTCAGCAGGTGAGCTGCTGACCAATCAGCTGTTTAATCACCTGCTTAGATTTTTAAATGTTTTATTTTTATATTTGTTGTATTTTTAAAAGTAGTTTAATGTTTTAATTTTATATGTTAATTTAAATAATTTTATTTGAAGTTCAATATTTTAATTCTAATATTTTTATTTATGTTATATTTAAAATTTGTTTTAAAGGGACAGTGTGTAGAATTTGGCATTTTAGCAACATCTAGCGTTCAGATTTCAGAATGAGCCGATCTGTTACCAAAACGTCACATCACTAGGCGACGAGAGCCTGTGAAGACCAAAAAGGATGGTGAGCCAGACATCATTTACAGCAGTGACGAGGTGAGGGTTCATTCATTCATTTTTGTAACCATTATTTTTATAGGTCATAGGTCAGTCTTCTTCTCCAGCTGCCTTCCAGGTAGCTTTCAGGACCGGCGGGCAGGTTCGTATTTAAAAATCGCGTTTCGCTCTTTCTGTCCCCAAAATGTTGCCGTAGACAACATGGCGGTTCAATATGGCAGCCTCCATGGGGGCGACCCGCGGTAATGTAAATTTATAAAACTTTTTTCTAATTTTGTAAAAAGAAAACGAAAGTTTAAAGGGGATGATTGTGCACTGATTTTAACATCCTTCACATAGATATATAAACATTATATCCCATGTACACCGTTTCTGTTTGGCGAAATGCAGCCAAATTCTACACACTGTACCTTTAATATTTAAATTTAATTGAAAAGAACTGAAGGAAGAAGTGCTACTTGGGCTTTGTAGATGTTGGATTCATTTCACTGATGAAAAACCGTTTTTGAGTTGTTTTGTATTTTTGTTAGAAAAGTCAGTGATGTTTCAGGAGGCTGGATGAGTTCAGTGTAATGTTTCTGGGTAGCTTTCTGGATTTAAGTTAAATCATTTAGACTAATTATGTTTATTTAACGGTTGTTTTCTTAAACTTTCTGCTGGAATAGCTGCCATTCTAATCCCTCTGACGGTTTCAGAAACATTCAAAGCTTCAAAAACTGAATCAAACTTGTTTTTAAAAGAGAATTTTATTTTTTATTTCTATACCAATGTTCTTTTTTAATGTGTCCTTTGACCTCTGACCTTTCCAGCCCCAGAAGGACCTTCACTTCCTGTTGGAGACTAACAGCGAGTACAGAGGCATGCTGGGAAATTTCCCAGAACTGATTGCTGTCCAGAAGGTACCGTAGAAGAGACTCCGTTTAATCAGGGTAGTCAATCAGTAATAAGTGATCAATCAGCTGATTGGCTCCCTCGTTAGTCTGCAGCAGAGTGACTCATTAAGCTCATTAAGCAGATTACTGTTATTGATGTGGGCGTGTCCTTACGTCTATCTGTGGGCGTGTCCTTACGTCTGTCTGTGGGCGTGTCCTTACGTCTGTCTGTGGGCATGTCCTTATGTCTGTCTGTGGGCGTGTCCTTACGTCTGTCTGTGGGCGTGTCCTTACATCTGTCTGTGGGCGTGTCCTTACGTCTGTCTGTGGGCGTGTCCTTACGTCTGTCTGTGGGCATGTCCTTACGTCTGTCTGTGGGCGTGTCCTTACGTCTGTCTGTGGGCGTGTCCTTACGTCTGTCTGTGGGCGTGTCCTTACGTCTGTCTGTGGGCGTGTCCTTACGTCTGTCTGTTCATCAGGCTGCAGTAGAGAAGGTGAGAGAGTCTGACCGACTGGTTTCTACCGGAAAGATCAGCGAGAGCGACAGGAAGGTCATGAACCACCGCCTGAGCGCCATGAGCTACGCACTACAGGGTAATACACACAGACACACACTGACACACACTGACACACACAGACACACCCCGACACACACTGACACACACTCACACACACAGACACACACTGAGACACACTGACACACACTGACACACACTGACACACACAGACACACACTGACACACACTGACACACACAGACACACACTGACACACACTCACACACACAGACACACACTGACACACACTGACACACACTGACACACACAGACACACACTGACACACACTGACACACACTGACACACACAGACACACCCCGACACACACTGACACACACTGACACACACACACACTGACACACACTCACCCACACTGACACACACTGACACACACTCACACACACAGACACACACTCACACACACTCACACACACACACACACACCCCCACACACTGACACACACTCACACAGACACACACACACACTGACACACCCCCACCCACACTGACACACACTGACACACACTCACACACACTCACACACACTCACACACACTGACACACACTGACACACACTCATTCACTAATGTGCCTTGTATCATACAACAAATAATTAAATTAACTAAAGCTGCAAGCAGCAATGACGGGCCCTCGCAACCCGTTGCACGTTGGGATGTGTCGCGACCACGGGTGTATGGCAACCATAGAGTGTCAGCAACAGAGCGTGCTGCCCCATGGGGTTTGTGGGTTTGCAACACTCACAGTTTCACAGATACAGAAGGTGATCCCCTCATTCATTTCCAGAGCTTGCTGTTACTTTGGCAGTAAAACCAAATGAGCGTGAGGTATTAGCCCTGAAAATTTTGAATGCAGCTCCAACAAATGAACAAATCTCTGGATTGTCAGCTCACAGCTCCTCTGTCTGCTCTGCTCGGCTCAGTTGCTCTCTCTCTCTTTCTCTTTTGCACGCTTGCAGCCTCACTCCCTCTCCCTCTAGTTCACGCTCACTCCACAGGAGAAAAATGACTGAGTGGCTGAAAGCATTAACTGTTCTCAGATTGTTGCAATCATCAGTGTGGAAGATAGAGGAGAAAATACAGAGATAAGGATGTGTACACGTTTGTTTCATTATTATCTTCAATGCTTTGATATCTCCTCTCAGATTTTTTTACCATGTATTTATGGATAAACAGACAGATACAAACAGTACTTTACTGCCAATCCAGCACCCTCAGTATTTTATATTTCATTCCTGCGACACAAGCCGAGACTCCTCAGATTCCAACAGTATCCTTGTTGTCACTCTATGATCAAAACTCAAGGAGTAAACAGCAGACAACCAGACCAAGCAACAATCGCATTTGATAATCAGAACAATACATTTCATCCTAAATTTAAAGTTTTTTTTTTTAATTAAAGGTTGTCCCAGTCAAATACATCCACCTGTAGCTGATACCCCAATGTCTTCCCATCACTTTGACCCTTCAGAGCCTCACAGCTACAAAAACGTGGTCTTTGCTGCCATCTGGTGTGTCACTGAAGGTTTTGACCTTTATATTAAACAATCCTGTAGCTGTAGAAAGAGGGTTTGGATTGACATGATGACACGGTTGAATCGCAGGAGTCAGAATTGTCTCTGCATACAGGGAACTATTGATCACAGTCTAAGAGATCTTGACTACAGACACTTTATAATAAACCTAATTCTTTTATATCCAGACTGTTGCTCTCTCTAAATCATTCATTTTTGAAGATATTTTTCCAGTTCTTTTAGTTCCCCCACCTTTTTATCATGACTTTAATGTTTTGCCAAAGTATACTTTGTAATGAGTTGTTTGCTTTTTGGACCCTGTCCTTAAATGTGTTGCAATACTGTGCATCGTGAAAAAATGGCAGCATTGCCTTAATTTTGTTTCCATTAAGAGAGGACCAAGATTTGAACTTTTCAACATGAAAAATGACAAAAATAGACTTGTTTTTGTTTTACAGTTTGGGTCCAAGAGGCTTCTTAAAGGTCCAGAGATGACAGATATGCTGAAGCATTTTCAAACGCCTAGGTAAAATGCACTGTGGGGGCTAATGTTTTGAAAAATTTTAGGGGGCACCAATGAGCGAATACACCATGCCCACCCAAAACACAAAAGGCAGTCATCTGACCTGCCCACTCTGAATAATGGTGCCAGTTTTCACGACTCCACAAGTTTTCTACGCCCAGGATAATTCTACTTCCTTTTCATGGCAAAGAAAAATTCATCATGGCCATGCCCCATTCAGGAATGAAAAAATTCCAATGAGTGTTTGAATAATGACATGTCTTCTAATAATATCCTTAACATGAAGTTGTCTGGATGAATTCCCAAAGAGGAATTCTGAAAATTGTGAAGCATGCAATATGCAGATTTTTGCCCCCCCCAAAAAATCAAAATTGGCGGACTTCCTGTTTGTTTTACGGCATAGGTACAGGAGGCTTTTTTGATCTTACAATGTTTTATAAGCTCAAGAGTTTTGAAAATATTTGGTTGAACCTGCTGCTGGGGCTGAATTTTTCAAATATCGTAGGGGGCGCCACTGAGCCAATAAGCCACGCCCATCAACAATCATCCTATCAATCATCTCATTTCATAGTTTGGTATTTTTCTGCCAATTTTCATGGCTTTACACGTTTTCTAAGCCCAGGATAATTCTACTTTCTGTTCATGGTGAAGAAAAATTCACCAAGGCCACGCCCCTTACATTAATGAACATTTCTAATGAAAATTTCAACTATGACATGTCTTCTTACAATATCCTTAACACAAAAGTGTTTGGATGAATTCCTCAAGAGGAATTTTGAAAATTGTGATGTCTGCCATATGCTGCTTTTTGACCACAAAAATCAAAATGGTGGACTTCCTTTTTGTCTTACAGCATGGGTCCAAGAGGCTTTTTTGTAGATCTTACAATGCTTTACAAGCTCAAGAATTTTCAAAATCCTAGGTTAAACCTGCTGCAGGGGCTGAATTTTCAAAAAATTGTAGGGGGCACCACTGAGCCAAAAAGCCACGCCCACCAACAATTATCCTATTAATCCTCTTGTTTTGCTACTGAGTATTTTTCTGCAAAGATTTATGCCTTTACTAGTTTAATAAGCACTAGTTAATTCTACTTCCTGTTACATGGCGAATGAAAAATTCTCATGAACGCACCATTTTAGGTAAGGACTCTTGACC